>NC_139037.1:32939501-33165789 GCF_964662115.1 Mustela nivalis
CTCCTCACTGAGCTCAGAGCCTGCTGCGGGGCTTGAACCTATAACCCTGAGCTCAGAACCTGAGCCGAAACCGAGGGTCGGACACTCAACGGACTGCGCCGTCCAGGGGCCCCTGTGTTAACTCATTGAACTGTCACATCATCTATAAGAGGAGGGCTACTGGGGGGGGTGGCATTTTTTTGAAGACTTTTTAAAAATTTATTATTTTTAAAATATTTAATTAAGCATTTGAGAGAGAGAGTGCGCGCATGTGTGGTAGGGAAGGGGCAGGTGGGGGAGGGGGGAGAGGGACAAGCAGACACCCCACTGAGCACAGACCCTGATGTGGGTCTCCATCCTAGGACCCTGAGATTCTGACCCGAGCCGACATTCAGAGTCAGACGCTCAACCGACTGAGTCACAAAGGCACCCCAACTTTTATTACTTTTTACAGCAGTTTTAGGTTTATGATAAAATCGAAAGGTCAGATACAAATTTCCCTTCTCGGCCCTGCATCACACATGCATAGCCTCCCTCACCCGGGCCACTCACCAGAAGGACCGGGTACCTGTATTTTGCAAAGACGAACCTACAGTGACGCACCGTAATCGCCTGAAGTCCATAGTTTGCCTTGGAGTTCCCCCTCGGTGTCGTACCTTCTGGGGTCGTGGACAAATGTGTCATGACGTACATCCATCATTGTAGTATGCTAGAGAGTGTTTCCCCTGCCTCGAAATCTCTGCTCTGCCTGTTCATCCCCGCCCCTACCTTAGGCAACCAACTCATCTTTTTATCGTCCTCATGGTTTTGCCTTTTCCAGAATAGTTGGAGTCCTACAGCACGGAGCCTTCTCGGGTTGGCTTCTTGCGCTTAGTAACACACGCTGACACTTCCTCTGCGTCTTTTCACAGCTTTGACCTCACAGTTCACTTTGGCACAAATAATACTCCGTCCTCTGGACCGACCACAGTTTGGGTATATCCGTTCACCCACGGAAGGGCATCTTGGTTGCTTCTGAGGCTCAGAAATTATGAATAAAGTTGCTATAACCATCTGTGTGCAGCTTTTTGTGTGACAGAAGTTTTCAGCTCTTTTGGGTGGGAGGGAGATCTCCAGAGAGGGACATGGCTGGATCCTATAGTGAGAGTGTGTTTCGCTTTGTGACAAGCCGCCAAATTGTCTTCCAGGGCGGCTGTGACGTTTTGTGTTCCCAGCAACAGGGGGTGGGATTTGCTGTTGTGCCACATCTTTGTCAGGACTTGCTGTCATCGGGGTTCTGGATTTTGGCCCTTCTCGTGGGTGTGTACGTGAAGGAAGGCAGTTACCGTGTATTTGAGAAAAGAGGAAACCGAGGCACACAGAGGTTACATAACTTGCCCCAAATCATGCAGCGAGTGGCAGCACGGGTTTCTAAGCCTGGATAAGGTGACCCTCATGCCAGGATGACTCCCCGCCACGCCACCTGCCAAGCCACGGGTCACACTCGTGGCAGACTCTGGCCACTTCCATCCTCACACAGCTGCATGAGACAAGGGATCGGGGGCACTCATTTACTCTGAGTGGACTGATACCCGGGCCCCACGGTGTGGAGAAGCACCAGGATTCGAACTCTGCCTTGCTGACTCTGGGCTGGAGGCGTCAGACCTTGGCTCTGCTCCCTTGGGTGCTGGCGAGAGGCCAGTTCCCTGGGACACTCTCTTCCCTGGGCCCCTTTGAGTGAAGGTTTGAGGTCATCGCAGCTCCCAGGGGGGTAGATGGAGCCACGTTCTGATCTGAAAGGACAGGGTGTCTGCCCTTTGTCCATCAAATGCTGTCCATAGGCCACCTGTTCTAAAATTTTTAAAAAGATCATTTTGTTGTTGTTTTAGTGATCTCTACTGATGGCGGCTCCAGTGGCCAGCATGCCCTGGGCGATGGGCATCCCTGCTTCCCCTCTGACCTCACCACCCCGAACCCGGCCCCCGGGCTTCAGGCATTCTGCCTTCCTGCTACCAGCAAGCTAGCGCACCATGGGCTCACCTCAGGGCCTTTGCCCTTGACTGTCACCTAGGGAGTCCCCATGTTCTCTTGTCACCTCCGGACACTGTGTTATGTGTTGGTCATCTTTATTATGTGTCTCTCTCACCCCTAGAATGGGGACAAGCACGTTCTCTGTTTAGGTCTCCACAGAATCCCCAGCTCAAAGTGCCTGGCACATAGCACGTGCTCAGTAAATATGCTCCTGGATTTTTAAAAAATTCTGGTTGTTCTCCTTCCTCTGTGCAGACCCCATCCTGGGCTCCTCTCCACCGTGACATGGTCTCAGATTCAAGCTGTTGATCATGGCCTGCCCACATTCTTGCTTGACCAGCAAGAGAGATCACAGCAAATGATGCCTTCATGAACCAGAAATGTGGGGCCGGCCTCTGGGGTCTGTCGGCCTCTGCGGGCAGGGCCGTCTGGAGCCGGGTTGGGTCTTGGCATCTGTGGCCCCTGCACCAGCCCTAGTTCTGGGGACCAGGGAGAGGCTGGCTTGGGCTATGCTGGGGGCCCATGGGCTCCTGCCCAGAGGACACGGTTTACAGGGTCACTGATGGCTGCTCTTTTCCTTTCAGAGGAAGGCATCAACCACGAGTGTAAGCTGTGCAACCAGATGTTCGACTCCCCAGCCAAGCTCTTGTGTCACCTCATTGAGCACAGCTTCGAGGGCATGGGTGGTACCTTCAAGTGCCCTGTGTGCTTCACAGGTGAGTGTGCTTGGGGTGGGGGAGGGGGTGCAGGGTCTAACCCTTTAGTTATTGGACCTCAGCGTAAGCTTGTGCCCTAACGTGGACTTGGAGTCCCCAAGGGACCCACTGCCCATCACCCTGCCTGCCCCATGAAGAGCTGGCCTGCCCCCACCACCGCTGGCTCCTCCTCTTAGGCAGGTTGAAGGCCTTCTTTCCTAGCTCACCCCTCACTGCTCTGCATAACTGCTTTTTCCAGCCCAGCCTCACCCCTCTGTTGCCTTCCGTGGGCTCCACGCTCCTCTCCCTGAGCTGTGAGCTCTGTCCAGCAACAGTGGGGCGCTCTGTATACACATCTCCTGGCTTCCCCACCTCCTGGGCCTGCCTGGGCCCCTCCTCCATCCACGCTCTAGGATGGAGGGGTCAAGGGCAGCTCTGCTGGCCAAGTCCCCAGCCCCTGGCCCCCACCCCCAGCCTGGCTGCCCGCCCAGGCGAGCGGCTGTCCCGGCCCGAGGCGAGTCTCAGGGGCTCTGCCATCCCCCCCTCCTGCTGCCCAGATGGCAGCCGGTGTGCGTGGGGGAGCCCTGGCCTTCCCCCTGCCTCCCCCGACATCTGTCGTCTGCCACGGCAGGAAGCCCACCCCGGGGAGGGCGCCTGGCGGGAGAGGATTTCTGAAGTGCTCACCTCCCAGACACACAGCTGCCTCGGGGCCACCTCCTGTGTGCGCCCAGGGCCGGGCCTGCCTTGTGGACAGTTGCCACCAGGAAGCCAGGGCTGTGACCCACTCCACGACGGGCCTGAGGAAGGGGCTGTGCTACGGGGAGAGTCCCTGCACACTCACACGCCTCTGGGGTGCACGGGAGTCTTGGAACATGCTGGGGCCACTTCCCCCTCAGTCTCGGGAGCTCCCCCCGCCCCAAATGCTACCATCATACCCTATGGGCCAGGCGGAGACTGGCACCAAGGGGCTTTGACTGCCAGGTCTGCTGACCCAGGACGCGGGGCCTCTGCATGGGGATCGGAGGAATATAACCTCAACAAGAATAGTAATTCGTGTTCATCGAACATCTTCTTATACCAGATAATGTGTTAAATTTATTTAATTCAACCCACAGCTTTGCTGCCTGCAAGCAGTGGGACCTAGGACGGGTCACTTCTTCTTCCCAGGGTTTCAGTTTCCTCGTCCATAAAATGAGGGTAACAATAGGGCTCGCCTTACAGGCCTGTGCTAGAGTTAGGAGCCCACACGCAGACAGTGTCTGGCAAGGGGCGATGGTGATGGCGATGACATTTCCTGCACGAATCATGTGCCGGGCCATCTTCTAAGCATTTTGAAAGTATTAACCCATTTGATCCTCCCAGTCACCCAATGTGCTACATACTTTAATGATCCTCATTTTTTTCAGAAGAAGAAATGAGGTCCAGAGAGGCTCAGTGACTTACCCAGTGTTGCACAGCCCCTTGGTGGCAGAGCTCAGCTCCACTGGCTCTGCTCCCTCTAGTAGCTGCCGGTGGTCTCCCTGCAGCCCCATATTTGGCCGACTGTGTCTGTGGTTGTGTGATTCCTTACTTGTGGATGGGGTGGGGGTGGCCGGGCTGGTGTCTCCAGAGTCTGGCCCTAACGGCCGTGTCCGTGTCCAGTCTTTGTCCAGGCCAACAAGTTGCAGCAGCACATCTTTGCCGTGCATGGGCAGGAGGACAAGATCTACGACTGCTCGCAGTGCCCACAGAAGTTCTTCTTCCAGACCGAGCTGCAGGTGAGTACCTTCATCTACTGCATGCCCCTCCTGGGGCTCTTTGGGGCCCCCATGGGCACGGAGGGTCGTGGGGTGAAGCCAGGATGGTGGGGTCTTGGACTTAGCCTCACCCCCATCCAAAGAGGAACAGGTGCTTGTTGTGGCACCAGTGGCTGTCCTCGTGGAGGCTCGCGTGTGGTGGCCTCCCGGCCCCTGTTGCCCAGCACTCTCGGATGAGCAGACCCGGAGCAGCAGACCTGGTGAGGAGTCAGAGGCTCTCGGTGCTGGGGTCTCCGTGCCGGCCCCTTCCCATCTTGGGGATCCTGTTTCTGCACCGGTCCTTCACCGTGATGATGTTCAGCAGAGCTTTGGATCTGTGGCTGGTGGTCTCTGCAGCTTGTGTGGCTGAATCCTGGGGCTGTGTATGGCCAAAATGTGGGTCTGGGGTCTTAGGGCCTCCAGCTCCGCCCGGGAAAGCCAGAAAAGCGAGAGCAGTCGGGCTGGGCCCCAGCTCCGAGGAAGGGGTGCCGGGCCTGGGTCCTGAGGCAGATGGGGCACTCGGGGGCAGCACAGCGGCCCCGGCCAGCTTCCTCCAATCCCCATGCAGCAGCTGCAGCAGCCGAGAGGGCCCTGGTGAGGCGATGCTGTGTGGGTTGTCCTCCCCAGACCCCTGGTGCCACTCCTCTTGGTGTCCTACCTGTTACTGGTTTCTCAGGACTCCTCTGTGTCCAGGGGAAGCTGCCTTCTTGCCTACTGGCTTTTGCATGAAATTCTTGCAACCCTGGATTTGTCGCATACCCACCCAGAAATACCGTGAGCACGCGCATGCACACACACACACACACACACACACACACACACACCCAGAATACCACTCAGAATACCACTGTACCCGAGAGGTACCCCCGCCCCAGGCGAGTGCTGACCTGGCTCTCAGAAGTCATGCCCTTCCCTGAAGCTGAGGCTGAGGCTACAGAAGCAGGGCTGAGTCCTAACTTCACTGAGGGGCAGCAGTGGAGGGCCCCTTTTCTGGGGTCGAAGGGGTAAAGCAGCCCAGCGACGTAGCCCGCTCTGGGTGGTCATCTAGAGAAACACAAACAGACCACTGGAGGGCTCAGTGAGGATTCACCCTCCGACAGTCAAGGTCCCTTCTTGTGGGCTGGCCCCGGGTCAGGGCCGCTCAGGCAGAGCTGACTCCATCCTGTCACACTGTGGGACAGAGTTAAGGACCTAACTATGGACCCAGGCCCAGAGACAGGTTTCCACTGCCAAGAGCCACCAGCAAGGTGGTGACACGGGCCAGGGCCCACCGCGGTCCCCACCTCAATCCACAGCCTGAGCTAAGCCCACTAGCAGCCCCTCTCCCAGCTGACCGAGGGAGATTTGTGCCGGCCCCTTGTTGGCCTGAAGGTTTTTCCCAGGGAAGTCGCCCAGTCCTGCCTTTTGTGAGCGTCCTGGGTATCCCAGCACCGCAGACCAGCCTCCTGATGCCGAGGCCCAGGGACCTGTGGTTTCAAGCTGGACCCGCTTCGGCTGCCCTCACCTGGGGCCGCAGAGCGTCCAAGACATCAGAGTGGTTCCTGTGAGCTGGTGGTTTCCTGGGTCATCCCGTCAACCTTTCCAGCAGATCCTCAAATGCCGAGAACCTTGCTAAACTATAGCCTTAACGAGTGACTATTTTCTGCAATTAATGATTTTAATTACAGACCATTTAAATGTGGAAGTGTTGTAGCACACCAGATCTAGGCAAATAATGGCTTTCCTTAAGTAACTTGAATAGCAATTTTCTGGTTTTTAGAGAGGAGGGTTTTTCAGGCATTGAAGTTTTCCTCATCATTACGTAGAACCTGGGGCTGGTGGGCAGGTGTGTTATTTTCCAGGGCTGACCTGTGGGGGTCTGTGTGTACAGCAGGAAGCAGGGTCCTAGCCAGAGCCTTGACTGGCTCTCCTGGCTATATGTCATTTGAGGTCCCGTGGGGAGACTCACGGAAACTAATGGTTGTTGGCACAAGTGACTCTGAGCTGAGAGGTCTTAAGATACAGGGCTTAGGAGTTTTCTCATTGTAGAATTGGAAATTCCTGCTGTGGCTATAGAGGTAACAGAGGTAGGATTTAACCCTGGCAGGCTTGGTCTGTGTTCCAGTGATGTGTCTACCTCCAAAAAGAATGTTCTCTTAGGATACATTAACAGGAGCACTATTGCCAGGATGAGGGAGGGGGATGTCCTGTCTGATTCTGAGCTCTTCTGGCTCTGCCCAAAGACTGACATTGATTTAAAGGACTTCGGACAGACTGGAGCACATTCATATCAGAGTGATTAGGAGCAGGAGAGGGGACTAAGCTTTTCTATGCAGTTGTTCAGAGCATGTACACGGAGGGCCCACTGTGTGCCAGGCACTCGATCTAGGAACTGACAAGACTGTGCTGAATGAGACAGAGAAATGCCCATAGGGCCTACATTCGAGAGGGATTGATAGACAGTGTCCTGTCACGGTCACCACAAAGAAAATAAAACCGGGTGATAGGCTAGAGTGGGATGGGAGTGAGTTTGGGTAATCCTTGGAGGGCCTCTCTGAGGAGGTGGCATCTGAGTGAAGACCTGGCTGGTTAGAAGGAGAGAGTGTGTAGGGGGCAACTATGAGTGCAAATGCCCTGTGGCCATGTCAGCTGGGTGTGCTGCTAGGACGATAGTAGGCAAAAGGCGGCTAAAGCCCAGTGAGTATAGAGGAGGGGTGTGGAAAGGGCTGGCAGGTGGATTCCAAGTTGTGATGGGATTTATAGGACAGCAAAGGAGCTTGGATTTTATCCCCATTGTGCTGGCAATCCAAATAAGGAAGAAGTATTATCCAATTTCCATTCTGAATCAAAATATAAGACATCTGGTCTTTGAAAGACACTGTTAAGAAAACAAAAAAGTCACAAGACAGGAAGAAAATATGTGCAAATCACCTATTTGATGAAGGACTTGTATCCAGGACATGTTAAAAAAAAAAAAAAACACACACACACACACACAAAAACCCTCACTACTTAATAATGAAGGGGAAAATCCATTGTAAGACACGTGTAGCATTTCAGCCCTTCACCGAGGATATGGGGACGCTCAACATGATTATAATTAGGGAATCGCAAACGAAAACCACAGTGCAACCGCACCATACGCCCACCAGAACGATCAAAACAGAAGCAAAGAGCCAGCCCTGCCGAGCTCTGTCCAGGGTGCGGAGGGGCGCTGGGACTCTGCACACTGCTGGCGGGAGCCTGGAGTGTGGGGCCAGCAGGCAAAGCAGTTCGTGGGTTCCTGTCAAGTTAAACATACACTTGTCATTTGACTAAGCAGTCTTCCTGCTCCGTGTTTATCCTGGAGAGCGAGAAACACACTCACACCAAAATCTTCATCCCCAACTAGAAGCCCCTTAACTGTCCCTTACCTGGGAACGGACGGACAGGTGTGGTACATTGCTGCTGTGGCGCAGTCTTTGGCAATAAAAAGCAGCCACTGGTAAACACGCAGCCACTTGGACGAATCTGTGAGTGCCAAGAGAACGAAGCCAGATTTGAAAGGTTCCATGCTACAGGGCTCTATTTACCTGATGTTCCAGAACAAGGCAAGACTATTGGAACAGAAAACACCAACGATTGCCAGGCGCTGGAGGTGGGGGAGGAGATAGGGAGACTCAGCAAGGTCTGCGTGTACACACGCACCCACGCACACAGGTTCGCTCCGGGAGCTCGGGCAGACTGCTAGGCTGTGAGGGTCCAGCCTGACCCTAGAGAACTTTGGGGGGACCATTCACCGGGAGACGATGCAGGCAGATTGCTGTGGTAGTGTGGGGACAGCTGTCTTCAAGCATTTTAAGCTCTGTGAGCTTGCTTCCCGAGGTCCCAAGACTTGCGGCGGTGGGCGAACACTCAAAGGCGTGCATAGGCATTGCTCTCTGGGCTTAGCTCGAGCAGGACGGGGAATGGAGTTGTCGCGACACAGGGTGGCTTTGGGTTGCCAAGAGCAGGCAGTGGTGTTTCAGAATGTTTTCTCAAAACATTCTCACCAGGGGTGTTTCTGGTGTTTGAGAATCTAGGGCCCCTTTCTTGAGGTGGTGACACTCTGCCTTCTGCCTCCTCCTGGTTCCTACCGTGTTCGCCTCCTGCAGCCTGACTTTCAGGGCTCGTCTCTTCCAGGAGAAAGGTGCCCAGGCTGCCGTGGCTTCCGTCATTTCTGCTGTGACAGACACCCCTGGATATTTCAGCAGAGGGGACTAGTGTGGGGATTTGGTGATGCAAGCAGCCAGATGGAACCCCCTGGCCAACCCGGAAATAGTGACTGCTGCAAAGAGGCAGCACACAGGCGTCGGGTTCTAGATGCCTGCAGAGGGAATCTGATGGTTGAGTTCTGATGGTTGATGGTCGGCAGTCCAGCCCTGCTCCACTGAACTGTGGCCCAAGTGGGGGAAGGGAGCCCAGGGGGTAAACACCGCAAACACCCACTGGGCAGGCGAGCTTGGTGTTTGCAGCTGGCTCCCTCCCTTACCAGCTCGAGGCCAGAGTTTTCATATCTATAAAATGGGATTATTAGCAGTTCCCACCTATAGTTGGGTTGCAGGTGCCCTTGGCATGGTGACTGGCCCATAGGACACCTGGGCCTGCAGTACTGGCATTACTGGGACCGTGGTTATTAGCATATGATTAGCATGAGGTCCGATGGCTTTGCGGGGTGGGTGGGGGGCCTCCGCTAGGGCTTTGCTGTGATTTCGTGATTTCTAGCTTGAGTGTGAACACAATGAGAGGCTGAGTCCTTCCATCTGGGGTGCCCAGCCACGTGGGAAGGCCATGGGCACGGGACACCCACACTGGGGCTCAGGGAGGAGCTGGGTGTGCAGAGAGATGAGGAGAGGTAGGAAGGCCACAGAGGCCAGGGCCTCAAGACTCCTTCTTCCCTTTGGCTGCCTCTGGCCCCGGGTTTTCCTCTGCATCGTTTCTCTTGGCCTTGCCCATGGCTCAGTGGAGGGCAGTATGCCGATTTGGTGGGGGGCCTGTGAGACAACCCTGTAAGCCACAGACCCCGAAAATGTCAGGGCTGTTGGCCTTGTGTTTCCAGCCTCGGGCCTCAGCAGATGAAGGCCTGGGGCCCTCTGGGCCCCTTGCCAGGGGTTAGCTGACCTGAGGGAAGGGGCTGGCTCAGCTGCCCAGCCCAGCTGTCTCGGAATCCCTGTGGACACCTCTGTGCCACAGACACCGGGCAGGATGGCATGTCCTTCTGTCCTTCCTGAGGCTCACAGTGTCCCGTTCTTGGCTGTCGCTGAGGGAATGTATGCAGGGCTGGCCTCTGACAGGGTGGACAAGCTCCCCCGTGAAGGTGGACAGCAAGTAGTCTGAACAGTCACCTGCCCTGGGCGGTTCCCTGCCGAGGACCACGCTCCGACCTGAGCGTTCTGCATGGGGATTGTCTCAGCCCCACCCCCTGAAGTAGGTCCTCTCATGCTCATTTACAGATCCGGAAACCGAGACTCCAGGAGCTTAAGTGGTGTGTCCGGGGGGGTCACGAGCGAAAGACAGAGCCACCGCATTGCCAAATTGTCTCTGCCACCGAGGCGAACAGAAACCCTCCAAAGTTTAAATGAATTGCCATTTATATGAGCTAATAGATTTAAATGAGGCCTGCAGTGCTGAACTATAAAAAGCCTTCATGTCAGGGGACCCAGAAACTATTTTAGTAGTTGGGCCAAGCAGGTAGCACAAGTGGCAGGAACAGGGGAGGCAAAGGAGCCTGCTCGCGGGTGGGCCCGGGCAGAAGTGTGCTGGGGCCGGAGCTGCAGTGCCAAGCCTGAGCCCAGCGTTTGTTAGGCTGGAGCTCGGGGCCCGGAGCCTGCAAACCTTGCAACAAGCAAGGGGGTGAGTTCAGCTCAGGCGAGGCTTGGGCAGAGGATGGGATAAGTTTGGGCATGGAGTCAGGGGCCTCAGAAGACCACAAGCTTCCTGGTGTTGCCACTTGCCCCAGTGACGGCAGCCTCGCTGGGTGCTGTTGTAGGGAGCCTCGAGTCTGAGGACGTGTCTCTCCGATGGGGGACGTCCTGGCATTCCTCGGAGCTCTGGGAGAGGGCTGGGCTGGGCTGGGGGCAGCGGTGGGTCGGCCCTGTGCCCTGGAATCTAGACTCTCTTATTGACAACGTGAGGGGCCGCGGGAAGCGCTTCCCCAGCCGGGCCTGCAGCGGCAAAGCGGCCAGCCCTGCGTTGAGCGGGCGCATTTAAAGGATTAGCTCACGCTGTTTGCTTGTGTGTGCCTAATCATGCCGCTTCCAGCTAAATGATTACAATTGATTAAAAGCAGAGCTAGGTATTCTAACAAGCAACCTGGAGCCCTTCCAATGGGGTGAGCTGGACCCTGCCAGGCTGAATCCTGGTACCCAGCCAGGGGGAGGTGTCTGTGAGCCAGGGGTGTGGCCTGAGCTCCATGGGGACCCTTCCTTCTGAGCTCTTAAGAACATTTGGGTTGACCCTTCTTCTCATTCCATTTTCATTTAAGAATATTTACTGAGTAGCTATTATAGGTGGGCGCCATCGCCGGGGCCCCCAGGCTCGACTGTGAACAGGTCGACACGGTCCCTGTTCTCACCCAGCTGTCTTTTCTTTGCGAGATATGAGCGTAAGTCAGTAAATACATGAACTAGGTCATTTCAGACTGTAGAATTTTGAGGACAGTAAAACACTGTTTGGCGATGGAAAATGATGTGTGTGTGTGTGTGTGTGTGTGTGTGTGTCACGGCAAGGGTGAGGGGATGTTGAGGATGAAAAATTGGGTTGGGTAGTCAAGGAAGGCTAGCATTTCAACAGAGCCCTGAAGGTTGAGAAGGAGCCTGTGTGGGGAAGAACTAGGGGAACCTTCTGGGAGAGGGAATAGCCAATACAGAGACTCAGAGACATGAACGGATTTGGCGGGTCCAAGGTCCAGAGAAAAGGGCAGTGGGGCTGGCAGGGGGGTGAACACCGTCTTGCTTCATTGATTGGGTCGATTCGGTGAGGTGGGTGCTTCCTGGCTGCTCTGTTCTTGCTGATCCCTCTGCTCCAAAGCCCTTCCTTTCTTCTCCGGCTTCAGGGCTCAGCTCAAGAGGTCCCTTCTTCGAGAAGCTCTCCCGGTTTCTCTGGCCCTGGGCTTAACCCCTCGATCCCTTTGCCAGTGCAGATTGTAATAACCGTGTCTATACCTGACTTTCCACCCAAATATGCGTTTGGGGCCAGTGAAGCCCCCTTCTGCCATCCATCCGACCATCCCCACATGTTTTACCACATTTCTTGAGCTTCTAGAAAGGAGCAAAATAAGGGAAAGAACACAACCGGGAAGGGAGTTAAAGAGGGAGGGTTGCAGATTCGAGGGGCCCCGTTTTTAAGTTCCTCGTCCTTAGAAGATGGGTAACCGAGGAGCCAGTTTCCTTGCCTGCGCGCTCCTGCCGTCAGATCCAGCCAGATAATTATAACTAATAATAATTAAAAATTAAAAGTGCTCTAGGCACATACTTAGCATTTGACTCTTTGGCTGAGTTTTCTGTGAGTAGGAGCCTCTCCCTCCATTCCACTTCAAAGTCAGCCCTGTCCCTGCTACCCCACTGCTGCAGGGAGAGCTGGGACAGGCCGGGCTGGGCTGGGCCGGGCCGGGCTGGGCCAGGGGAAGCGTCTGGTGACACCCGGCCGTGGTTCCAGGGACTGAGAACCTGTTGCTTCCTTGAAGTTGCCCCCAGTCTGTTCCATTCTTTTCCGCGTTAGACATCAGATCATTATTTCCATGCCATGATTTCCATCTTAGACATTTCCATCTTAAACAGAGATCCTTCTCTGGCCTCAGTTTCCTTGTCTGTAAAATGGGGTGAGACCCACTGCCTCCGCGGGGTGTGAGGGTGGAGAGCCTGTGTGTGAAAAGCACTTAGCAACTAAGCCTTCCTGTGGGTAGCCCATGGCCCATTCCAGGCTAGGATGGCTTTGTGGAAGAACACCAGCGCTTTTCACAGACCAGATTCTAGTCTGTGTGACGGACGACACGGCGTGGCGGTGCCCAGCCCACTCTGTGGACCGGCAGCAGTTCTGTGACCTTGAACAAGTCACGGATGGTCGATGGGCCCTGGTAACTGGGGGGTCATGACAGCCCCTTCCTGAGGGTATCGGGGAGAAGAAAGGCAGTGATCCCCAAAGAGCCTCCAGCACCGGGTAGAGGTTCGGTCAGGCCTAGCCACTGTCATCGTCAATGTCACAACGGTGGTGCCCGTGGTTCACACATTGGTTCACTCACTCATTCAGTCCGCCGGGCGTGGATGCGTCCCAGGGAGCCCACGGGTGTTCACCGAGCACCGTCTCTGTGCAGAGGTGTGCAGGCGCTGGGGACGCACGGAGGCCCAAATCCCTCAAATGTTGCGGGGAGAGGGACGGTAAGCCGGTGAGAACACGCGGAACGAATGCTTATTGTATGTTTGTGACCTAACACAGTGTAATGTAGAGCGTGTCCCCCAGCTGTGTCATATACCACACATAGCCTGCCAGAACCCTGCATGACTGTGCCATGTCACAGGAGGCCTGGGGGAGGCAGACCTCCCCTCCTCCTTGCTGTGTCCCCAGACGCCATCTAGCTGGGTCTCTCCATCTGTGGGGCACGGCCTTCCCCGCTCACCCTAAAGCATATCACCGATGTCGTCGTCTTGTACCTCTGTGACCACTGGGTGACTGAGTCGGCTGAAGGGCCATGTGTGGCTGTTTTGGGTCCGCATCTGGAGGAGACAGAGGGGTGGTCATACAGGGCCCCTCGTTGTCCTGAGCCCAGGGCCTGGGTCTGGGCCACTCACCCCAACACAGTAGAAACAAGACAGCATTTCCTGAGTGCTTACTGGGAGGCTGACTGCCTCCTTCACATGTTGTAGTGTTTGGAGGCCTCATGTTGACCCCACAGGTGTGGCCTCCTGAGATCTCCATATCACAGCTGGGGAGGCTCCCTAGGGTCACACAGCTGTTAGAGGTGCAGAGGTATGAACAAGGCGGCCTGACACGAAGTCTGTGTTCCTTTTTTTTTTTTTTTTTAAGAGATTTTATTTATTTATTTGACAGAGATCTCAAGTAGGCAGAGAGAGAGGGAGAAGCAGGCTCCCCGCCAAGCAGAGAGCTTGATGTGGGGCTCGATCCCAGGACCCTGAGATGATGACCTGAGCCTAAGGCAGAGGCTTAACCCACTGAGCCACCCAGGCGCCCCTGTGTTCTTAGCCCCGAGGGCTGAGGCAGTGGGACTCTCAATCCCTTAGGAGCCAAGGGACAGGCCTCTGGGTGCTGGGGGCCGGGTGCTGGGGGCAAGCAGACCTTCCCTCCCAGGAGAGTGACACAGCTTCAGGGCATGGGACTGTCCCACTCTGGGCAGGCAGGGCGAACAGTGGCTACTGTGGTCACCACAAGAAGTGCAAGGGAGGAACAGGCCCCGGAGGAGCCTCTGCCTGGATGTGCCCAGATGCCCTCACGAGGCCCAGGGCTCTGCCCGCTTGAGCAATGAAGTGTGTGGAGGCCCAGGTGGGGACTGGGCCCCCCCCACCCACCCACGGCCCAGCTCCGGGCAGAGATGGCACTTGGAATCAGCCTCGGGCTGCCTGTCTGCCCATCAGAGCCTGTCATTCATGCCCTGGGGCGGGGGGCCAACCGACTTAAGAGGGGCACCATGCCATTGCGACAGATGGGCACGGGGGAGCTGCCAGGAGCCTCCAGCCAGCGGCCATTGTGTGTGCCGGGAGCCCAGCCCCTTGCGGGCACTGTCCCAGCCCAGACCAAATGCCTTCAGTTTCTTGGAAACAATAATACTACATAATCAATGGGTGCCTGGTCGGCCCAAGGCTCCCAGAGGCTGACACCGTGCAAAGCCCTGCTTCGGTACCCCCCCGCCGCCAACCTCCACCGACCTAGACAAAGAGGCAGCTGGACGTACAGGAAAGACACACACAGGCCTTGGGGACTGGAAAGGACAAATCTCAGAGTTGCTTCTTGCTGTCACTCTGACCTTGGGCATGTGACCTCCCTTCTGAGACCATTGTCTCCTGGCTGTTGAGCCAGTGCTGTCTCTCCCAGAGGCTCCCCGTGGGGGTGCCACATAGCGTTTGTGAAACATGAACCTAGTGCCCAGCCCATGGTGGGGGCATACAGTGGCCCTGGGGTA
The DNA here is from genome assembly GCF_964662115.1 of Mustela nivalis. Taxonomy (NCBI): domain Eukaryota; kingdom Metazoa; phylum Chordata; class Mammalia; order Carnivora; family Mustelidae; genus Mustela; species Mustela nivalis. The sequence goes on from NC_139037.1 coordinate 32,954,090, forward strand.
GAGTTGATGTGATGTGGTTGTCCCACTGTCAGAGGTGGGAGACTTGCTATCACGCCATGCCACACAGCATGGGGAAAACAGTAACAGAAACAAACCTCCAGACACCATGGGGGGCCCTTAGCATCGATTATCCTGATTCATCCTCAGGATAATCCTGTGAAGCCCCTGCCATCATTCTCCCCATTTTGCAGAGGGGGAGCCTGAGGCACAGCTGGGCAGTGGCAGAGGTGGGACTCGAACCTGGACAGCCTGGTTGGCTGTAGACCCCTAGTGCTGAACCATATTACTAATGGCGTGGGCAGGCTTTTTTCTGTCGGCGAGCCCATTCACGGGAAGCATGAGGCCTGCTTTGTCTCTCGATGAAGCCGTCTGCCTCCCCAACTTGTTGGGAGCGAGGCTGGCTGCTTCCCGCAAGGGTGCAGGGTCTGGCATGGCTGCAGGGCGGGGTGGGGTGGGGTGTGCGGGGTGGTGGTGCTTCTCCCCCGCCAGCTGAGAGACGAGACCCGGGCGCTCTTGGCGGAAGCCTGCCTTGCACTCTTTGGTCGAGCAGGAACAATTACTAATGACATTTAGAAAGAAATTAATGATGAGAAATGCAAGTTGGCATTTCAGGAGCACCAGTCAGCAGCCGTGCGTCCGCACTCACAGGAGAGGCGAGGGGTGGGGGCCAGGCACGGGGCCGGGGGAGAGGGAGGAGATGGCAGAAATTAATTTTGCTGTGTCAATAATGAACATGGCCCCACTCGCTCTGCTTCTGGAGTTCAGACAAAATCAAACACGGGGGGCTGGGGCTGGTCCAGCGTTGCAATGAGATTTCCTGTGTACTGGGATCTGGGCGGAGGCGGGTGACAGGTTTGGTTTGGTGACACCAGGAGACGGAGGGGTGGGCAGGGGACAGCCAGAGGGGAGGAAGCAGCCTGAGGACTGGGCCATTTGGGTGCAGATCCGAGCACCACCTCTCCCCAGTCGCAGGATGTATCAAGCTGCTTCTCTTTTCTTGACTTAGTTGCTTCATCAGTAAAATGGGGACAAGGGGGAGATGTAAAGATGATGTAGGAAGAACCGTCGGCCCAGTATGAGCACCGATTAGGAGCTCAATATATTGGGCGTTTCCTCATTGCCCTGATACACGACTCCTCATTGTAACATCTTGTGAACAGGAACAGCTCACGTGAGTTACACTGTAACTGGTCATTTCTTTTGTTCCCCGATACATCAAATGTTGGAGCTTCTTATATTCTTTGGGTCTGGGATAAAATATGGCATTGATAGGAGGTATGGGAGAAGGTGAGGGTGAAATTGTTTGGGGCAGGGACTGGGGCTCCCAGGGGGGGCTGGAGGGGTGTGGTGACTCCTTCCCTCCCCGTCAGGTGCTCCAGAGTGATGGAGAAGGCCCCCTTGCCAGTCTCCTCTCACGTCCGGAGGGAGGAGAGACACACAAGGAAAAGTTATTATCATAGTAACAAGGAACATTTTTGCCATGTGGAGGGCGAAAATTGACAGTGTGTGACCGGGGATATTGGACTCTTTAAATGGTGATCTGTGTTTCAAAAATGGAGATTTCCTATAATTATAGGGGCTAACATATAGTGCTTATTTAAAAAAAAAAAAAAAAAAGATTTATTTATTTATTTATTTATTTGACAGAGAGAGAGAGAGAGAGAGAGATCACAAGTAGGCAGAGAAGCAGGCAGAGAGAGGAGGAAGCAGGCTCCCCATTGAGCCGAGAGCCCGATGCGGAACTCGATCCCAGGACCCTAGGATCATGACCTGAGCCGAAGGCAGAGGGTTTAATCCACTGAGCCACCCATGGGCCCCCCATATAGTGCTTTTTGAGCATCAGACAGTGTTCTTAGCACTTTTAAACATTCAAGATATTCATTCTCATAATGCCTGCATTATGAAAGTAAGGAAACTGAGGCACGGGGAGGCTAACTATATCCCTAGGCCACAGAGCTGGTCAGTGCTGGACCTAGGCACCCGGCCCCAGATTCCGTCCTCTTGACCACCACACTAACTGGCTGGACTTCTTGATTTTTTGGCAAATCAGACCTAGAAATCCCTGGACCATACTTCTGTGTGGCAGCCATCCGCTGCCCCCTTTAGACACAAGGATGTGCTTCCCGGTTCAGCACAACCCCGGCTGGTCTGCCCTGCTTGGTTCCTTACCCACCTGGGCTCTGAGTCTCAGGCCTCTCCTGCAACACGTCACAGTTTGCAAAGACTATCGTGTTGGTGCCTCAACAACTTGGGACCACTTGAAGTGCCCTTTACTCTCACCATTTTTGCAGACCCGAAAGCTGAGGCTGGGAAAAGATGATGAGGTAGGACGCTTGCAGGGAGGAGAGGGCCCCCGGGGGGAAATGGGGATTCTTTTCCACCCACATGGTTTGTGTGTCTGAGCAGGGGAGGCAAGTGTGCCCCAACGGCTGGTCCCCCCCGCCCCCATCCTGAAGCCAGACCTGGATGCCCAGTCCAACCGCTGCATCCCTGACCCGGGGCACTGCCTTAGTCTCCCCCGTCCTTCCTTCTGAAGGTGCCACATTGAAAGTGTGGGCTTTCGAGTTGACCGTGATGGCGGAACCTCATGGTTGGTATTCATTAGGTCAATATCAAACGTCAGTATTGAACATGTTGTGAAAACTTCCACATGTGTTATCTAATTTGGGGGTCCTGACTAGACTCAGAGGCAGGCATTATTTACCCCACTTTTCAGGTGAGGAAACAGGAGCTTAGAGAAGTGAAGTGACTTATCCTAGGGTTACAGATAACAGTAAGTGACTAAAGTAGGATTTGGACTTCAAAGCCCATTGTCTTTCCACCAATCTATCTTCCTACCTACTTATATATTCACGCCCTCCTTTTTCCTCCTAGTCATCCATCTGCTACACATCTACTCATCTACCCATTCGTCTGTCCTTCCATCCATCCGTTGTCTACCCATCCATCCATTCAGCCGGCCAGACAGCTAGCTACACATCCATTAGTATCAAGTACCAAGAAAGTGCCAGAAAAGTGTCTTGTGACCCCTTCCTCATATACTCTCAATTCCATACTTACCTGCTACCCACGTTTCACACACATACACACACACACACACACACACACACACACACCCTTCCAGGGAATGGAGAGGGATGGGACCAGACTGGGGATATAGATGATCTAGATGATTCTTGATTTGCCTCCCGGAAGCCAGCGAGCTCTGCCTGGTGGTGGGAGGGAAGGTGTAGAGCAGACCCGTGTGGTCCTGGAGGGGCAGGTGTGTGGGCAGTGAGGAGGCCCCCACAGTTTGGAAGCTGGGCGCGGACGAGAAGGGCAGATAAGACAGGGCAGGCTGGGCCCCCGTGTTCTTCTGCCCCCTCGGTGGGCCCAGCTCCTGAGGAGTGGGCAGCCCCTGCATTCTGTGTGCCAGGGATCGCATTTGCCCCTTAGCTTGGTGCCAGGCTGGACTTCTTCGAGCGGGCAAAGGTATACACCCACGTGTTTCCACAAGAACCGTCGCAATCATTAAATATAATCGGTCTCAGCTGCAGTTTTGATCGCTGGGGCATGCACACAATTCATCATAGCAAATTAGGTCCACCTTCAGAACTGCCGGCTCCATAGCCTGGGGGGGTCTGTCAGTGAGGGGAGCTGGGCCATGTGGGCTCTGGAAAGCCATTTTTGGGGGTGGTGATGGGCCATGTTTTCTGAGGAGGCCCTCAGAATGCCTGCCAGAACAGCTCTTCATCCCGGCGGTTAATTTTCTAGAAATTTCGATGATGCAGGAAAGTTTCGCTTGTAGCAAAAATTTAGAGGAAAGTAGAAATGGATATGATCAAAGTCCTAAAATATCATTTATAAAACCTAAAAGCACTGGGTTAGTTTAGGGACCTGAACATATGTGTTCTGTATAATTAGTGACCGTGTGACCCAGATTTTCCAGGACAGCTTTGATTTTCAAGTAGTCTGTCGCAGCTATTGGCTATTTGTCCTGATTTTTGGCTTGTGAAATACGATGACTATATGTAGAGCTGGATTTTCTCATCCAATTTTAATGAATAAAAATTCCAAGTTGCAAAGGCCTGGAAAGATTTCAGTAACATTCAAGGGAACAATAGTCTCCCCCCGCTTTTTTTTCCCAACATGGCAAAATATTTAATGCCCTTAGGTGTGCCTCATGCTCACCTTCCCATCTCCCCAAGCATGGGGCAGCAGACTTTGAAAGCTGTCGGAGTTCCAGTCCTCTTGAGATGATTTCAGGGGAGGTCTCAGACCCCTGTGCTCAGAGGCAAGAGCCCCATTGTGCAGCCTCCCGACGCCCTCCGTCCTAATGGAGCCGGGCCCTGGAAGCTGTGCCATTGACTGCCACATGGGCTCAGTCACTGCAGGGGAAGCCTGGTACAGCACGGAGGCAGAAAAGGCAACCACTGCCAGCCAGCTTGGCAGGCAATGTGTCCCCTGGATGCTGCCATAGCTTCCAGCCCCCTCCGTCCAGCAGAGGCCCCGTAGGCTGCCGTCTCACTACTACGGTCTGTGCAACTTCTGATTTCCAAGCTTCCAGCCAGAGCTGCGGGGGAAACACAGGATCGGCCCTGGGTACCTTGGCTGTCTCTTTAGAGTGTGACTTTTCTCCTGCCCACCTGCCCACCTGCCCACCAAGCCTGTAGGATCCCAATCAGCTTTGGTTTTTTTAATTGTGGTAAAATACACAGAAGGAAAAATTTGCGGTCGAAAGCATTTCGAGCAAACACAACAGTGGCTCTAAGTCCATTTGCAACCTTAGGCAGCCATCCCCACCCTCCAGGAAAGAGTTGTGCAGAACTGCGACTCTGTCCCCACTGAACACTTAACTCCCCCTTCCCCTCAGCTCCTGGAAACCACCAGTCTACTTTCTGTCTCTCCGGATTTGACTACTCTAGGAACCTCACAGAAGTGGAATTATACAGTATTAGTCCTTCTGTGACTGGCTCGGTGCACTTAGCATAATGTCTTCAAAGGATCTCCCGGCTTTTAAGAAAAAAGCGTAACCTGCCCTGGGCAGGGCGGGGCAAGGGACGCGGAGGAGGGGGCAGCTCTGTTTCTTCTTCTCTCCCTGACCCTGTCAGGGGAGGCTTTGCTTCGCCACCGCCACCGTTGCTTGCTGGCTGTTATCTCAGAAATGCTCGCGGAGTTTGCAGGCGCGGGCTCTGAACCGACGTGGGGGCATCGGCAGAGAACTGAGAGATGGGGTCTCTGCCTGTCGCGCATAGCCTGCCTGGCGAGGGCATTACCACGGCTGGGAGACATAGCCGGGACCTTGTAGGTGGAGGAAAGTGCTAGAAGGACAGCTGTGCAGATGGGGAGCTGCGCCGTGATGGGGGGGCCCCTTGTTGAGTAAGTGGGAAGGCCTTTCTGAGGGGTGGAGATCAGATGGGGAGGGGTCTGGGAAATTTGAGGGGGGCATGCCGGGCTGCAAGAATGGCCACGAGAGGCTGAGGAAGTATCTGGAGCATCTGGGGAGCTGGAAGAAGGAGGTCTGGGGAACTCTGGCAGGGCTGTGGCCTTGGTCCAGGGTTCTGGGTGTGGTGGGGACCCTCTAGGGGATGGAACAGCACTCTCCCCCTTCCCTGCCCCTTGAGGAGAGAACTGGGCTTTGCCTCTTAGGGGAATTTAGTTTCTCAGCTCCCACAACCAGGGAGAGGGAGCCCAGGAGGGAACCTGTGTCATGGGCAGGTGGGGGTTTCTAGAGGGGTCCTGGTGATGGTGTGGGTGCGGACAGGCCCGCTGCACACCGAGGAGAGACAGAACGCCAAAAATAACAACCAGCCCTGAGCCACTTTGTAGCACGTTGTCAGTATAAGGTCTGTGTGTGTGTATGTCTGTGAGTATGTGTGTGTGTGTGTGTACAGGTATGCGTCTGGGTTTGTGGGGTATCCTTTAGTGTGTATGAACATGTTATTGTGGGGTATTCGTGAGCGAGGGAGTGGACCCCACACCATGGTCCGTGTGATGTCACTGCTCCTACCTCCTCGCCTGCGCTGGGCGTCAGCCTGGTCGCTGTGCTGGAAGGTGTTTGGGGCATCTTGCGGGCTTCACAAAATACGAGAGGCCTTAAGCTGGCGGCCTGTGGGCAGACTCAACCTGCAAACATTTGCTGATTGGCCTGCATTGTGCTTTAAACATCAAGACATTATATATTTTTGTTTTAAAGACGGAGGGGGTGGGGCAGAGGGAGAGGGAGAGAGAGAATCTCAAGCTGACTCCATGCTCAGTGCAGAGCCCGACTCAGGTCTCGAACCCATGACCCTGAGACCATGATCTGGGCCAAAATCAAGAGTCGGACATTTCACCAACTGAGCCACCTGGGAGATATATCTATCTATCTAAATATATATATTTATATATAATATTTATAATTTATAAATTGTATATTTATAAATATAAAGTATTTATAACTAATATATTATATATATTTATAAAATATAAAAAATAAATTAAAATATATATTTTAATCTAGTTTTCTAGAGTGGATATGAGGACGCCTGCCCCTTTCTGACAAGGCTTGGGTTCGTGGAATGACAGAGTCCCCACCTTGCCTTACTACCTTGCCACCAGCCTAGGCAACACTGGCTTTCAGGGCAAACTGACGGCGCAGCCCCCTGAGTGGGAGTCCTCTGTCAGGACTGGCCGCGCACTGTCGAAGGAGCCCTGTCCACTTTAGCCAGGTCTCCTGGATGCCACCTGCTCTTTTTCCATACAGCTGCCTTTGCTGTGAGCTTAGTGTCTCCACAGATGGGATGCCTCAGTCTTCCCAGACTGTTCTGTGTGTGGTCTTTGATTCACAGGTGCGCTGTGAGGTGGGGGAAAGACCCCTCTCTGGCCCAGGGGCCATTTCAGTGGCGTCTCAGGATACCAGGTTGATCTCTCCTCAGGCTCCGAGGTGGTGCGTGCCCTGGAGTCCTGCCCCGTTGCCCCAGGCTGCAATCATATCTCTAAGGGGTCTGACTCGGGCTCTTTGAGGCCATCCTGAAATTCATATTTGAGATGAACTATATCTCAGGGGCCTGGTTCTGAGCAGGTGCTTGGCTGTTGTGTTTGGAATGGACCTTCCAGTGACACAGGAGGGGTCTCCACTGGGAAGGAACCAAGGACCAGAGACTGGGGCTTACGGTCACCTCGCACACCATGGCCAGAATCCTTGAGTCCCGAGTGTGCTAGGCACCCAGACCTAGAGGGGTCCGGCCACTGGGGAACCCCACCTCCCTTTGGAGAAATGGCAAAGGTGGCAGCAAATTAATGCAGGACTCGGTGATGGTCAGGGTGCCTCAGTTGCCCACTTGGGGCAAATCTCTCAGCAGCCCTGGTGTGACACAGCCACAAAATTCCCGCTCTCTTTCATGCGGCTGCTACCTGAAGTCGCCCGTTTGCTGGCCTGTGATGCTGTCCACCCAGAAAGCAATGAGATGCCTTTGTATTCTGAAGTGTGCCCCCACCCTGGGGGTCCACTGTCCCTCCAGACAGGTATTATTCGTTTCCTTTTCTTGTTGGGTGACTCCGAATAGGAGCCTGTTGACGGCCTGGGCTCCCAGTGGAAGGCTGCAGGTTCCCTCCTTATTATCTATTCTCGGGTGGCTTTTATTTCCAAAGCACAGCCGTACAAAACCGGCCCCTTTGGGAATTCTTTAGGCTTTTTTTTTTTTTTTTCCCCACGACAACTTTTCTCTCAATTTTCCCTCGAAGAAAGATGTTTTTGCACTCATGGAACAGGTCGTTTGGCCAGGCCATCTGCTGGGGTCTTTTGTGTCCTGGGTGCCTCAGGGCACTGGTGAGAGAGGTGTTGGAGAGGGGCCCCAGAAACCCAGTGGTCATCCCCTCTTGGGGACACCTCTGTCAGAGGCAGTCTGGGTCCTCCAGCTCTTCCTCACGTGCCCCCAGGGGACTCCGAGGGCCCTGAGTCTGCTCCTGCTTTCGGTTCTGCAAGAAAGCAGCGAATCCCCCCAAAGCCAACGCTGGAAGCTGGAATCTCCCTGCAGGCCAGGAGATCCGGATGAACGGAGTCTCTCACCCGAGAGACAGACTTCCCCGGCTAAGCGGGTGCGACGCTCACTTCCCGCTGCTCGAGAGTGGCAGACGACAGCCTGTCTCGCTGTCTGGGAGACAGGACTGGGGAAGCCTTGCACACATCCTGGAGCATGGAAGGAGTTGCTTTTGACTCCGAGAACATTCCAGAGCTGTGTCCCGGGCCAGTGGGTGACTAGCATCACCCAGGACCCCGATGCCAAGGAGAGGTGTCACTCCACACAGCCCAGCTTTCCGTGCTGTCTGTGTCCATGCTGGCTTGCTGGGGGAGGGGGGGTCCCGTGGCGGGGGGGGACACAGGGTGCATACACGTCATCGCCTCGGCCCCCAGGGGAGCGGCTGCATCACTGGGTAGGCATTTAGAGGAAACCTTGGCCATCACTCACTCCTAATTTTAATGACGTGCATTAGCTAAATTGTGTTCTGAGTATTCATTCAGTGCTGTTTATGGCGTGCTCTCGAGTGCGCTTACCGTTTGTCAGAAGTGCAAACTAGCGAACATACGAGCCTTTAAGACAGGCCATCTGTTCGTCTTAGACCTTTGGACGATTGTCAAACGCTTCTAAAAATAAGTGCTCACTAGCAGAGAGGGGCTGCCCAGGTGATACACAGCCGAGAGGGAAGCAGGGCTGCCTTCGTCTGTACCCTCCCCAAAGGGAAATGTATAACTTGAGTGTTGGGGGGCAAAAGGGGGGCGGAATGCAGGAAAGGAGTCGAGGGAGGTGGGGAGCATGGAGGCCCTGCTGGTACAACTTCTCGGCTGGAGGTGCGAGCGTCTCCCCGTTCCTTGCCTTTCGTGTAACTCCACAGCTCAAATACCTTCGATGGCTCCCCATGGCCCAGAGTTAAGGGCGAGCTGCCGCGTCTCGCATCACGGAGTCTCATCAATAAGGCCCCCACCTTCCTTTCCAGGCTTGTCTCCATGGCACATACCCTGTGCTTCTGCCAAGCTGAATTATTCATTGTTCCCCCAGCATATGCTGTGCTCTCCGCATTTCACAAGCAGAACGGCGCCGTGGGTTCAGAGTTTGCTCTACACACGGGCTGCACGGGTGCGGGCCCGGCGCAGCCGTCAGCAGCTGCAGGACCCCAACACTCTGCACTGGCCTGCCTCACTTTTCTCATCTGTAAAATGGGGATAACCGTCATACTTCACTCCTGGAGTGGTTGTGGGGTTTTGGTGAGTTGGTGTAATTAGGGGTTGAGAATAGTGCCTGGCGCACAGTGATCACAGGAGGAGTGGTAGTTCTGATCATTTTCAGTGTCATTGACACCTCCGTGCCATTCGCTGGGGCGGAGGGGGACGGTGGTTATCCTCCTTGGAGAACTTTCTCTGTGCTCATGTGTACGCACATGTGCGTACACACACACACTCTCTCTTTCTCTCTTTCTCTCTCTCTCTCTCTGTCTCTCCAGGGTACACCCTAACCAAGCCATCCTCCATGGGCAGCTAGAAGGCCAACTTCTTCCTTAAACACCTGCCTGTCAAAAGTCCTCTCTCCAAAGTCCCTTTTTATAAAATGTCACCCCCTCCTACAGCCAGGAGCTTGTAAATGGCCAGGATGGGCCTTATTCTCTCCCTGATGCCCACTGCGTTACACAAGGCCAGGCTCCGTGTCTGTTAAATGGTCAAACAACAGAACTGCGCTTAGCTGGGATGTGGCTGCATTTAGCCCGAGTGTCTACCTTTTCCCCTAGAAGCAGAGGGAACATCTTCCTGTGGTTAAGGCGGGTTCTTGGACTTGGTCCCTGCTCCTGGAGACAGCTCTTTGTAAAGCCAGCCTCGCGAGAGGAGTGGCCTGGTGGTGGGCGGTGGGGAGAAAGGGCATTGGCCGCAGCCTCCTTCCCTACCTTGAACCAGAGGGAGGTGATGTGGGGTCAAGGTGAAGCCAGGTGGGTTCTTCAGGGGAAGATGAGTGGAACGTTCTGGGCGGTGGGGGGCTAAATGTTCCTGCATCCTTAACTAGCCAGGGATGCAAGGGCCAAGCCCTGGGACCAGCCCTTCTCTGGTGCCCTTTGAGAGTGAGGGTCTCCCCTTCGAACTGTGAGCTCCTCTAGAGAGAGGGCTGGAGCCGCGAACTTTGCATGTCAGTGCCCAGGCAGGGCCTGCATCTGGTGACTCGTTGAACAGGCTAGGAAAGAAGAGGTGCATGTGTGGGTGAACACATGGGTGAGTGCGGACCTCTCTTCCCCACGGAGTCTCCACATGCCTCCCCTCCTCACGGGATACCCGACTCTGTCCCCTGGGGGCAGGGAGAGCTGTGCCTTGTGGGTACTGAGGCTGTGGCCTGGGCTTGTGAGGAGCGATAACATCGGGAGCACTCCCGAGATCTCACCAGCCCTTGGAGGAGTAGCTGGCAAAAGGTGCAGTGCTCAGAGCATCAGACCTCCGTGCGGCTCCCATTGCAAGCCCAGAACCATGTGTGGTGCCAAGGGGGTCCCGGACCCAAGGAGGGGACCTCACAGAGCTCCCCGTCTGCTCAGGAAGACTCTTGGGGACGCCATTTATGGAGCACTTTCTCTTGGCCAGGCCGGGAGAAGTCCATGCACACTGTTTCCTGAGCCCTCGGGGCCTCTGAGGAAGAGGGCTATGTTATTACCACCCCTCCCCTCAGCCCGCAGAGGGGAAGGCACTTGCTCAAGGCCCCATGGCCGTTCAGTGGCAGAGTCGGGATTCACAACCAGGACTCCCCACTCGTCCCAGCCCGCTGAGGCTTTCTGCCTCCCTGTGATCACCCCAGGCAGTGGTGACCAGACTCAGGGCCAGGGCCCGTGCTAGGGACTTTACAGGCATTTTGTCCTCAAAGGAGCTGGAGCTCAGGAGGGGCAGCTAAGTGTGCTATCCATGAGGGGCGTGCAGTGCAGGCAGCCCCTTCTCCAATCTGGGTCTGTATGCAGAGAAGCCTCCTGTTGCTTCACAGGCCATATCTGCCAGGCTGACAGGTGCCAGCACCTCTGGTCTCCTCTCCTTGACACTGTGGTGGGTGGTGTCAAAGGGAGAGTGATCCCTCCGGATCAAGGGACGGAACACAGAGCCAGGACCTTGAGAAGAAAGCCCTGTAGGGGATGTGGGAGGGGCGCCCTGGTGGGCATGTGGGCACGTGATGGGTCGAGGCACAGACTGGGTTGAGCAGGGATGGTCCTGGTTTGGGTGAAGAGTGGGACCAGGCCAGAACCTCTGGCAGGCCCGTTCAAGTGTGCGTCTGTGATTCGGGAAGGAAGGTCCAGTGCCAAGCTCCCTGCTCCTTGCGTGTTTCCTCTGTGCCCAGCGCACCCCTGGCTTGGGCTCTAGATCGGGGTCATGTTGCTGCTGCGTGCCCAGCGACAAACATGGTGGCTGTCACCCAGCAGGGATGTAGTGAAGGTTTGTTGAATGAATGAATGGCCACGTGAATGAATGCAGACCTGCCGCAAAGGGCTCCTTGGCTTGGGCGCTCTGCTGACAACTTGCACAGAGAGAGGTCTCCACAGGACCCCTGACCTCCCCACCCCCCCTGCCCATCACTAACTTGTGTCCCAGGGGCAGGTGGCCCAGCAAGCCAGGACTAGGGCCCGGAAACAGGTCCTAGTGGAAACCTCTGTCCACAAGAGCTGTGTGCACTCTGTTGAGTGGGTGCAGCTCAGCCACAAACCAGTGCCCACCCCGCTTTGTGCCCCCCCCCCCCGTTTTATTTATCTCACCTGCTTCTCGGCCCACACCTGCGTCTCCCTGGCAGGCAGAGAGGCCCTTGCGGATGCCAGACCTCCTCTCTGGGCGCCTTCCAGTCCTTCCTGGCTCCCACCCCCACCCCACCCCCGGCCTTTATGGTGCTGGGAAGTGTTTATCTGCAGGGTTGGTAGTATCTTTAAAAAATGATTTTCTTCCTTCTCCGAAGGGGCTAAATATAGCACAGGCACAAATAGAGAACTAGACATTAAGCCAAATGCCCTTGTGAGAGCCGTGCGGGTGGACAGGGCTCTTGAAGACGGCTCGACGAAGCCCCCCACCCCTCCCGCCGCAGCTCCGAGCCGCGGGTCTCCGGCTTTCTTCAACTGTGCCGATCAACGGTGGCTCTGCCAGGAGCCGCTCGGCGCACAGGTGCGTGGGGTGATGGGTGAATCCTGGTGATGGGTCCCTGCCACCCACTCTGTCCTTCCAGCGCCTGTGGAGGAGCTGAGGCCGGCCCCCACCGAACACCTGGCCTCCTCAGCGCCCCCTGCCACACTCACGCTTACTGGGTGGCACAGACCCTTCTCTCTCACTGAGCTGCCATCTGCACCACTAATCCTGCACACACGTTTGGGTGTCCGTGTGTCTTGAGTTCCCCCTGCCGCCCCCTCCCTTCGTGCCCCTTGAGGGGGCGGGCCCAGCCGGAGTCCTCCCCTACCCCTCACTGTGCCCGGCCCAGAGCAGGGCATCCAGCAGGTAGTTAATAACGCAGTGCTGAATGCATCCTGGTGCCCGGGCCCCTTGGGGCATCAAGTTTCGACATTCCCATCTGCTGTGACATCCTGGGCTTTTGTTCTTGTAGAACTTCAGGGAAGGAAGTTTTTAGCCTTCTGTCTCAGAGCTCTCTTTGGGGAGGTTCTTTCTTGAGTCTAACTGAAGAGTTACCTGCTGCTCCGTGAGAGGAAAGGCCCGCTGTGGTTTCCACCAGAGAAGTGGCGTTTATTCTCTTATTTTCCTGACCAGTGGTCCTAAGCATAGGCTCCCGCCTCCTGGGTTTCTGTGCCAGCAGCCCGTGGAAGAGGCAGTGTGAACCGCGTGTTATACTGGCTCTGTTCTTGGTGTCCTGGCAAGAGGCTGTTTCATTATCCAGAGATCCCTGGACCCCACCCCCTGCCTTTACCCACATTGGCGGTGGGTGGTCCTTGAGGGTTTTTTGGAGATTAAATGTCATCTCTGGCCTTCTGCTGCTTGGGGAATGGTCCACACTCAGGGGCACCCAGAGCTTCTGCCGGCCAGGTCAAACCCCCCCTCCCAGTCTGCCATGTGACCCCTGCTGAGATCATCCCATGGGGGCCTGTCTTTGCCCGGCTCATCGGAGCCTCCATACCTTTGTGCTGGGCCTTTCACTCAGAACGCCCCCTCCTCTTGCCCCACAGCCTACCCGTACATAGAGTCGTTTGTTTACCCTTCCACTGATGCACTAAAAAATATTTACCAGGTGTCTCTGTTGTGCCAGGAACCATCATTTGAGGACAGAAAAAGAACTGTACATGTTTATCCTCCTAACCTCCCTCCTCCCCATTCCCCCCTGCATAAAGACGGACCTGACCACACTCCGAGAGCACCGGCCACGTGGCACTGTTAATTGACTGGCTGTTGGCAGGGTGGCAGAGGGAGACCCCCCAGTCATTCCCAGGCAGCTGTGCCTGCCATGTCACCGCAGGGCATCCTGGGCCTAGCCTGGGGCCAAGCGCTGTGGGGCTGAGAAAGGAGGTGATGTCCCCCTGTCTGCATCGCAGCAGAGGACACTCATCTTGCACTTGGGAGGCACGTAGATGTGTGGGAGGGGGGTCGGACATGCCTCGAGGGGCTGCAGGGAGGGATGGCAAGGGACGGGGAGGCCCCTTGGACTTCAGGCGTGGCTCAGTTGGGAGGGAGGTGAGAGGAGCTGAGAACTGACTCACCAAAGGCTTGGAAGCTAGGTGGATGCTTGGCTTCAGGGTGGGTCTGGCTCCCCACAGGCCTGGCTGCCTGTGCGGGGAGAGGTGCCTCGGCTGGAGGGTGGGTGTTCCCATGGAAACCGCCGCATCCCATCTGTGGCCTCAGACAACCTGCCTTGTGCCTCTGGGTCCATGGCACCCCCACCGAGGTGCCAGGCCACGCTGGTAGAGTTTGTCCTCATGCCCGGTGTGGAGTGTGGATGATCTGTGGACTGGGATGCCCATGAGTTGCAGGGTGCTGGGAAGCCTGCCTTCTCGCCCGAGGCCCTGGCTTTCTTGGATTCCAGTTGCCCGGTTCCACCCCAGCGGGTTCCCAGCTGGATGACCTTGAATCAGAATCCAGCCTCCCTGAGCCTCATTTCTTCATCTTCCTGTGGCCTACCTTGTAAGGCTATTGTGGGGATTGAAAGAGATGTCCCTCTAACAGCACACAGCGCATGTGCTGGCCAAGCCCCAGCTGTGGGGGCTTGTACCCAGGAGCCCAAGGAAAGGGGACAGCGGTGGTTGGCTGTCTGTGCTGCGGGCATCAGCAGGCATCTGCTATGTGGGGACAGGGTGATGAGCTTGCCTCAGGGGGTAGTGACATCACCACGGAGGCGGCAGCAGTGCCCACAGTGGGAAAAGGCTGCTATCGGGGCCCTGGGCCACGGAGTGGGGGTGGCTCCAGTCTCCCCCCCTGTCCCCCTCCCCGCACGCACAAAGCCACGGGCATCGGGCATCGGGCATCCTCTGAGAGCCCAGGAGAGAGACACGGCACCACGTCTGACCTCTGGTGGTCATGGGCAGAGCTGCAGGCAGGCGGCTCCCGGCCCCGAGGAGTCACTGCCCCAACTGGGGCGCCCAGGGTGTTGGGGGGACGGCCAGAGCACCCCGGAGACTTCACTCCTCATAACTGGAGGTTCTGTGCTGCTTTCAAGCAGGGCTCCTCTACTTTGGGTGGATTTTGCTTCCTTTCCAGGTGGTATAAGGCTGAATGTTACCTGAGGCTTTGATGAGATGGGTCCAGATTTAGAACAGGGACCACTGAAAAGAAACAGAGTCACTCTTGGAGGCCAAATCCCACCTCCAGCCCCAGGCCACTGGCTCATCTAAAAACAGATCAGCCCTGCTGGCCTGCTCGGGTTGGCACGAGGGAAGAGATGCCGTGGGCTGTGGTGAGATGGAAGTGCTTGGCCAGGGGGAGTCCCACCTGGACCCTGGCTTCCCCCGGTGGATTCAGGAGGAACCACACGGTCCTCTAGCCGAAGCACGGTCACGTGACTGGACTGGCAGGCCTCCTCCTTCAGTGCCCTCCCCGCTGGGTGACCCGTCCTCGGCCGCAGGCCCCCGCTGCCGCCCACTGCCTCCGCACGTCTGTGCCGCTCGGGTGTTTCTTGGCCGGAGAGCTGCGTAGCACATCTGCTGTCTCCTCCATGAGGCTCAGAGCAGCTCCCGGGAAGGACCGAGGAGGGGGTCTGGGGAGAGCCTGCAGGCGATCAGATATAATTTCCTCCTAATCATCAGAGCGAAAGGCAGACGGGAGAGGTGAGCAAGGATGTTTTTAATTCCTGCCACCCTCCCCTCCCCTCGCCCACTTCCTGGCATGTCCCTTTTGCCTTCCCAATAGCCAGTCCCCATGATAAGACCTGAACAGTCTTCAGAAACACAATTTCTAGAGAGCCCAGGTTGGCAGCAACAGGAACCCATCCCCGAACCCCAGATCAACGTGGCGTCTTGGCAGCTCTGTCCCCCGAGCACTTTTTCCTGGTTGCATTTTGTGTTGTAATAATCGAGATGCTTTTCTGTGGCTCCCGGCGTAAATGCACTGAGTGGGAGGGGACGGGCCTGCTCTCCATTCTTCTGCCCTCATGCGTGTCTCCTTTCTTCGCCTTTGCAGAACCACACGATGAGCCAGCACGCACAGTGAGGGACCGCTCGACAGGACACCTCTCCGCAGAAGGCTTGCCGGAGACGCCGTGGGGAGGGCCATTTGAACATTACATCCAATCAAAGTGTCATTTGCAACCCAGATGTAAAACTCTAATGATTTGGCCATGAGGCGCTGCTATTATAAGCAGCTGGAAATGAATATTAATGGGAGAGATTAAAAGTATTCCATGCTCAGTATTTTTTATTGTCCTGCTACAGCTAGTGTGCTTTTAGAGTTTCCGCCGAAGACTACATTTCTAGAGTTAGAGAAACCCGCTTTTTGAGGCTATTGTCCTTTGTTCCTTCATGTATTATATTGATAGTTTTTAAAAAAGGATTAGTGTGATTTTTTTTTTCCTTTGCTTCTTTTTTTTTTTCTTTCTTGTTTTTCTTCTCCCCCCCCCCCTTTGGTTAACTACTTTTTAATTGCAATTCTAGGTAATTGTGCATCGTGATGTGATTGCTTGGCTATTGTCTGAATATTTCCTTTTAATTTTTTAATTAAAGACTAATGCTTTGATTGGATTTGCCAGTTCACCGGACAGTGATTAAAACTATGTAATGAATATAATCGGTTTCAGTGCAACTGGATGGTCTGCTTTTAAATGTGACTTAATCTGACTGCAGTTACTAGTACAGTTCAATAAAGGGAATCCATGCGATTAGGATCGGCTGCCTGGTTCTCTCCTCCCCAGCCCGGGGCTCCGTGGGGGGCTGTCGTCACTCATAGGGTGGGGACCTACACAGGACAGACCCAGCCTCCCTTGGGAAAGAGGACACATAGTAGCCTAATACACCCAGTCTGGATCAGGTGGGCGGTGGCCACAGAAGTCCAAACAGAAGGAACCTTTAATGATGAAATGCTCTGATCATTTCATTTGTGGATGCGGGACCCTGAAGCTCCAGGGTAAGCGGGCTTATCCATGATGATTCCTTGTTTCTCCCCTTGGGGATGGCTTTCCCACGTTCTGGATGCAGATGGTTGAGTGGTTAACCCTTACCTGGCCAGGACATCTGGTAGGAGTTGGATTCTAGTTGTGGCTGAGCCAAGAGGACATGACAGGAATCGGGGCTAACTCCCCACCCCGTGAGGTCCAGGGTTGGGGGAGCTGCAGAGCGGAGCCAGGTAGGAGCAGTATGTTCCCAATCACAGAGATCAGTGGGACCCATGGCCAGGGCCACATTCTAGTGGGGAAAGCGAGGTACCTACAGCATAGCCCCCCGACACACACCTGTAAACGCCAAGAAGAGGTTTCCTGACATTTTACATCCTAGTTGCCTTGCTTTCCTCACCCCGCCCCCAGCCTTGCTGGCACCTCAGGGTCCACGCAGCAAACTTAGTCTCCCAAGTCTTCCCATCCTGTGGTCATGCTGGTGCCTCGGTGACTAGCCAATCTAAGGCCAGGGCTTCAGAACCTGCGTGGGGAAGCCCTTCCTTGTTAACTTTTCACAAGGGGCAAGAAAATTGGTTATTACCCTCTGCAGAGCGGAAATGAAACAGGCAGACAGATTGTGCCTAATTACAATGTAATACTAAGTCACGGGCGTGGAATTTGTAGCAATTATACCCAGAATCTTCTGACTCCCATATCAAGGGGCTGATGGCAACCTGTCAGAGTTCCCCTTTGGGCCACCTCATGTAAGGGTCTCACGTGGGCAGGGCATTTAGTTTTATAAAACGCACATCACCCCTGCAAATTAGAGCAGACCCTAGCCAGGGCTGGGCAAAATGGAGCCATCACCCTTAGAATTCAGGGTTCTTGCCTCCAAGGAGTCGAAGGCAGTGAACTTTGATTTTTAGTCCCCTGGAGACTTGGCCATTTACGGGGGGAGACCTCATGGTAGGCATCCGTGTTCCCCAAGTATAGCAAGCCACAGTCCACCCCGCATCCACAGCCAGGCTTGCCTTCGAGACGGCACCAAAGGCTGTGGGCAGGACCAGCATGTCCCGGGGCTTGCCACATCACCGTCTCTGGGACCTCTCCAGCTCCAGATTTATCCTGAACCCCATGGAGCCCAGGTGAGTCCTCGGTAAGTACCAACAGAAGATTTGATTTGACGGTTGGTGGCGTAGGGCTAAATTAGTCACTGCCCCCATTAAAAATACAGCGGGGGGTTTAAGAGCTTTTCACGCCATGTGGGAATCAGCAGCGAAGCCGGCGGATGCCTTGGGTAAGGAGAGAGGCGGCCTAGGGGACCGCGAGGTAATGAGGTTTATGGCGATGACAAGGCAGCCAGGGAACCCCACCGACTCCCCCCTCGCCTGGGCCCATTGTTCTCTGGCTGCCTCTGCCCCCGCCCTTCTGCTCAGAACCTCTCGTGCCTTCATGTGGGGAGGGGGGCTCTATGGGGGACACGGGGGCCCTTACAAGGACTGGCGTGTGTCCCCATCAGACAGTATTGGGGTGGGAATGATGCAGGGCCATATGCCTGTGCTTTGGGGACCAGCCAGCACCCCCTCTCCAGTCAGAGGATGCTAGGATACTAGGATGAGCCACTGTACCTCTGAGCCCTGAGGGACCTTACAGGGTCACTGGGGTGGGGGGGGGCTTTGAAGCCATGCTGCCCGCTGAAGGGCTGGGGACTGAAGTGGCATGGTGCTTATTAGGAAGATGATGAAGCCAGGCCTCCGGCACAGGAGGGGTCCCTTTTCAGCCTGGAAGGTACAATGGAATCAGTCTCTAGTAGTTTGGATGCTGGAGTGGGCAAAGTGACTAGAAGCCTAGGGTTCACTGCTGCTGCGTTTGCATGTACAAATGATCAGTTTCTAGTGACTCTGTGGGTGCAGGAATTTTGCCCAGGCTAAAAAAATGGACTCGGACACCTGGGCCATAGACTCCTGTCATTGGAAGCAGGTGGATAAGGGTTTTGGTCTCAATGGAGAAGCTGCCATAGGAAGAACCTTCTCAAAGCCCCCCAGCCATAGACAGTGCTCCTCCTAAACTCACAGTATGTTTAATATTTAACTTTCCACCCCCCTTTTTTTATTCCCTTCTAGAATGTGCATTCTTAGGGGTGCTTTCTGTACTTAACAAACGTTTCGTAGGTAGGACCAAGACCTCAAGCCGTCAGCCATCCAACCCAGCAGATATCTACTGGGGATCACTGGGGTTGTAGAGATGAACAGGCAATGTAGCCCCCACCCTCATGGGAGCTCACAGTCACATGACACCCCTCTAGGAGACAAGCCTGTCAGTAAATACCCAGTCATGCATGGTCCCAAACGTTATGGCGGACAAGGAGCTGTGTGAGATGGGTGGGGACCACGTCAGAGGTGGGGGTGCAGGGAACAAGGCCTTGCTGAGAAAGTGACATCAGCTGAGACCAAGATGGAAGGGCACCAGGGAGAAGTTTTGTGTTGAAAACGAACTGGAAGTATCCTAGGGATCTCTATTTTACTGAGTTTCCATTTCAGATAGTTTGAAACAAGCCCTGAGAAATTCAGAGTCTTTTCCAAGGTCATACAATTCAGGATAGAATTGAGACTATAATCTGGGTGGCCTGCCTTCTAGCCTCCGTGTCTGATTTCCTCTGTGGCCACCTTCTATTTGTTGAAGGGCAAAGTGAATAATAACTATTATTATTATGAATAAAATGGCATACTGTGTAGGAAAGACTGCTAGCTCTCTTCCTTTTCCTTAATAAATTAACTGATTTTTATCTGAGCAAATGTTACCTTGGAGAGGGTCAGATTATATACCCTACCACTCCTAGAAGTTAGGTGTGTCCATATTGCTGTTGGAAGCTATACTCATTCTCTGTGGGATATAAATAGAAGCAGTATGTGTAAATTCTAAGAATTTTCCTTAAGCAAAATGAGCTCATTCCTTTCCCTTCTTGATGGCTGGAATGTAGATGCAATAGCTGGAGCTCCAGAAGCCACTTTGAACCACAAAGTAACCTGGAAACAGAAGACACATATGGGTTGAGGAACAGTTTAGCAGGAGCCTGGGTCTCCAACAGTGCCAAATGCCTACTAGCTCCATCCTGCTTCCCAACAGGTTTCTTGAACCTGAAAGAGAAATGAAATTTCTTGTTTAAGCCATTATTACTTGTTTTTTTTCTATTAATAACTGAGTCAGTTCTTAACTACTACAAATTAAAATATATACATATATGGCTTCCAAATAAGAGCAGATTTACAAGGTTTAAGGAATTGGTATAGGATGGTTAAAAATATCTAAAGGTTAAGAGATGTACTTTAATGATATACTGTGATTGATATCTATTTGGCCAATAAGTACATTGCGTTGGGCTAATCTGGGCTGGTCTAGGCTTAGCATGGCTGATCTGAGCAGGGTCGGTTGGCTGTTGGTTACTGTAGGATGGCCTTGGCTGGGATGACTGGGACACATTTAGGGCAGTCAGAGCATGTTCTCATGGCATTGGTCAAGGGCAAGAACAGAACAAGGAGTGGTCTTCAAGCTTCTGCTTTGTGTGCATCATGTTTGTTCATGTCCCATTGACCAAAGTAAGTCACATGGCCAAACTTAGACTCAAGGTCACGGAAATACACTTCATTTTCTCATGGGAGGAGTTGCAAAAACTCAGGAGAAAGAGCTAGACTCAGGGAAGGATCGAGAATTAGGGTCATTTCTATAAGCTGGAAGGCCTCCTTCACTTCCTCCCAAGGCAAAGCCTGGTAATTCATGGGTGCCATCTGTGGCCACAGTTTTGGAAATGGGCAAATCGTGGTGGTCCAATGTAGCCTTGATGGGTTGGCCCTGGCTTTCAGAGAAGAGAGGCACCCTCAAAAGATGGGTTTCCCAAATGCTTGTTGGCTGTCAAAGCATTCAAAGGTTCACGGGGCCACTGTTCTTACAATTTACAGTTGAATTTGGTTCACTTAGGCTTCCTAGGAGACTGACCAAGGATTATACATTCTGTATAGCACTCTCCATTTCATGGAATGGAAGAAAACTCACAACAGTCAGCAGAGACTGAACATTTACAACACAGTTTTGCTCAGCCTCTCTCCAGAAAGTGCAGCCCTTCCTGTGCCTGTGAGAACTGAGAACAAGCAAGGTTTGGCAAATGGCGCTAAGGACTACCATGACTGTCCTCTGTCCCCGTCCCTCACTATAATCTGAGGGCAGCAGCTGACTCTTCCTACATCTGGGTATATCCAGCAGCCTACGCAGGACCTGGAGGGGATTAATATTTCCTGGATGTATGCAGAAATTGCGAAAGTGAATAAATGACACTTAAAAAGGCCTAGGGAAAGAGATGCGTGTAAGTGAAGGCACCGTGGACCCTGGAACTCTGCATTCGACCCTCATTTCGATCACTTCTTAGCTGTGTGAGCTCAAGCATGGAGCTAAACTTATCTGAGACTCAGAGTTTTCAATGGCAAAATGGGGCAGATAGCAAATAGCCTTAGGTCACGAACTCCTGTGAAGTTGAAAGGAGAGGAGAATGACTTTAAAATCAACCACTCGAGCATCCACTCTGTGCCCGGCATTATCACTAAGCACCGGCCCAGGTATTAATCGTTCAATCCACACAACATTATCACGTGGGTACTGTTATCTCCTCCTTACAGAGGAAACCGAGGCAGAGAGATCAAGTCACTTGCTAGCTCCTATTCTCACCAGGGCAGTCTGGCTGCAGAGCCCTGTGTTCAGCCCCAGAAGCATTTCAGCAGAGCGCGGGGAAATGGTGTCACCTCGTACCCTCATCCCTGGGGCGGATTCTGGGTATTGGTCCACCTGGGTCTGCCTCTGCCTGGATAAACCTCGCCAGCTCCGGCGGAGTCGGACTCGGCTGGTCGGCGCGCGTGGGGTGTGCTTGCTCGCGTCTGTCCAGGACCCGCCGTGGGGGGCGCGGCGGCTGGGCCCGCCCCCTCCCTCCCCCGATCCCTGATTGGCCAGACTGGGCTCCAGCCCCGCCCACCCGGCGTCCGCCTCGGGCCGCGAGCTGAGCGCGAGCGGTGCGCTGTGAACTTATTTGTAGAGTTATTAATTACTGAAGGGCGCAAGCCGTGCTTCTGTGCATAAAAATATGTTTGAGCAGTTTCTACTTAAACTTTAAAGAGAACGTTAATCAATTTTATCTTAACAAAATGACCTTAAGCAGGGAAAAAAAAATTGGTGTTATTTGCCCAAACAGGCAAATTAATTTCTCTCTCTTGAGAAATCTGAGAAGTTTCCAGAAATAGCTATGCATAATTTACACCTGCCCTGGCCGCTCCTAGTTTAACGCCAAGCCCAGTCACGGGCCCTACCCAGCCCCAGGCCCAGAAAGAACAAAAACAGATCTTTGCAAAGGCTCTGTCCTGCCCGTGCCCATCAGTCCGCTCCCCAGCCCACCCCTTTCATGATCTTGGGAAATGGCGCAGAGGGTAGAGGACAAGGTAGTCTTTGAGGGACCAGCCCGGCCTGGATCAAGGTCACTGAGAGGAGAGGGATAGCTCCCTAGTGGGACGGCATGGGAATTCTTGGGTGACTTAGGAGGGGTCTCCAGCAACAAACCATCCCCCAACCTTCCCTTCCTTACGGCTCTCTACCGCCCACCTCTGCACCCTTGAGGGATTCCCAGAATGGCAGTCTCCAGAACATTCAGCTGAGCCTGTGTTGTAGACCAAATCCCTACCCCACAGCCCAGACATCTGCTGCACTTATGTGGAGGGCGGGCCCAAGGGGTCTGCCTGGAGTCTGGGCTTAGAGGCAGAGCCCTGGGGCCACTGGAGCTGTGGTCAGTTTCCAGACATGCCTTTAGCGGCAGTGTGAGTTTGGGCGGGCCATTCAGCCTCTCTGGACTTGGGTGGCCCCATCTGAATATGGAGACTGTGCTCCTTGTAAGTTGCTGTGGAGATGGAGGGAGCATCCTGGAAGATTTGCTTCTGAGGGCAGTGTTTTGTCTTTCTGTCTCTGCTGTATTCCCAGCACCTAAAACAGTGCCTAGCATAGCTGATGCACCATGAATATTTATTGACTTAATGAGTGGGTTAAAAGTGCGGAACCCAGTACAGCCACACCCCCCCACCTTATCTTCAAGGTATATATTCCAAGACCCACCCAGTGGGTGCCTGAAATCAAGAATAGTGCTGAACCCGATATATGCTAGGTTTTCTCCTGCATATACAAAGCTATGACAAATCTTAATTTATAAATTAAGCACAGTAAGAGATTAACAGCAACTAATAAAATAGGACAATGGTAATGATATAACTGTAATAAAAGTTATGTGAATGTGGCCTCTCTCTCTCAGAATATCTTGTTATATTATACTCAGGCCTCTTCTTGTGGTGATGTGAGGCGATAAAATGCCGAGGTGATGAGATGAAGGGAGGTGAATGACGTAGGCATTCTGACCTAGCGTTAGGCTATCTGACAGTTGTTAGGAGGATCCTCTGCTTCCAGACCAGTTGGCCGACCACAGGTAACTCAAACTAAGGAAAGAGAAACCGTGGATGGGGTGGGGGAGGGGGTGGGGACTACTGGGGTTGTCTCATTATTATTACTAGTAGATTTCTTGCAGCAGGAATTTTTTAAATTTCCCAAATGTAAAATTAGGACATAATAAAATTGTTTTTCGGACCACACTTGCCTGCTCTGCTCATCACACCCTGAAGATTCTGATAGGATTCTGATAGGATTCCAACTGGAGGGGAAGATTCCCTTCCACCAGTCCCTTCAAAATCACCCTCTTGCATCTTGTAAGGGCTCAGTGTGTATTTATTTTATTTTATTTTATTTTTAATTTAATTTATTTATTTGAAAAACAGAGATCACAAGTAGGCAGAGAGGCAGGCAGAGGGAGAGGAAGGGAAGCAGACTCCCTGCTGAGGAGAGAGGCTGATTCGGGGCTTGATCCCAGGACCCTGGGATCATGACCTGAGATGAAGGCAGAGGCTTTAACCCACTGAGCCACCCAGGCGCCCCTCAATGCATATTTATTGAGTAGATGGCTGGGAGCCAGCCCCAGGAGCCACAGACTAGGGCCGGGAAGGAGGATGGGGCAGGCCAGGTTAACAAGTGAAATGAGGGACGGGGGAGGGCCCTGGGTGACGGGCTGGGCCATCAAGGTCCTCCTCAAGGAGGTCCAGCTGCTTGCTGCCCTTCGAGAATGCAGAAACAGGTTGCTGAGACGTTCTGATTTTTCAGGAGGCAGAAATCCAGCTTTTATTGTGAAAACATCTCAGGTTTTTTTTCCCTGCTGGTAATTACTTTAGAGTTTAATCTAAGAAAGCACAAACCCCCACAAAATCCAGGTGTGCCAAGAAAAACATTTCCGGGGGCTGCCTTTGGTCGCGGGGCCACAAGTTGGAGGCCTTGTGAGGTCACCTGGGACAATGCCACAGGGGCTGCATCTTTGGGTGCCAAATAAGAGAGAGGGGAGCGTTCGACCATCACCATTTTAGATCACAGAGAGACTGAGCAGCCAGAAGGAGCCGAGCAATTGGCTCTGGGGCTGGGGAATTCTGCCCCTCTCCTGGGTTGTGGGCTGCAGGTGGAATTAGAAGGGCCCACCCTGCTTCTCCCCGTATCAGATGGATGTGTCTGTTTTCCTTTCTAATGTGAGGGCCTGGAGACAGTAAGAGCTGGATTCTCAGGTTTCTCTTTGCCTCAGTTTCCTCATCTGTAAAACAGGGATACATAAGCTCTCCTGGAGCTGTGAGAGATCTCATGAGATGACATAGTGAGCGCCTAGCAGAGTTCCTGGCTGGCGTGTGTAAGGTGAGGGTAAAAATGGGTGATCGGGGCACCTGGATGGCTCAGTGGGTTAAGCCTCTGCCTTTGGCTTGGGTCATGGTCTCTGGGTCCTGGGATCAAGCCCCACATGGGGCTCTCTGCTCAGCAGGGAGCCTGCTTCCCTTCCTCTCTCTCTCTGCCTGCCTCTCTGCCTACTTGTGATCTCTGTCTGTCAAATAAAGAAATAAAATCTTTTTTAAAAAGTGGGTGATCATCGCATTCCTATGGATAGGCTGAGTGCTTCTGAGACAAGAGGACTCTCAAAGAAGGAGCAAGGCCATGTGGAAACTAGTTTCTGTCCCTGAATTTCCGAGGGATGATCTGGCTGCTGATTTGGAACTGATGACCCCAGAAACAGGGAATTTCAGAGCTCTGGGTTGATACTCCCTGTTTCATAACAGCACACATGGTCTGGGGTCTGGCTGTGTGCAGGACTGCAAGCCCTGGGCTGGGAGTCCACACTCTCCTCTGACACCATCTTCCTGGGTGACTTTGGGCACTTTCTTTCCCTACCCTGGGCCTCAGTTTTCCCATCTGTAAAATGAGAGTGTTGAATCAGAAGCTCTAGGAGTTGATCTTGGCTTTAGAGCTCCCTGTGCTTCTGGGGCTCCCTTGAGCAGGGCTCAAGGATGGCTTCTGAAGCTATAAATGGGGACAAAGATGCCTCTACCCAAGGCCGAGGAGAGGATCTGGGGACACGTTCACTTGGCAGTGTTTTGCACCAAGAGACAGCTTTACTAGCTGATGGTTTTTAAAGTCCCATGGAAATAAGGGGAGAAAATCAGCTCCAGATCATGAAGAGGAAGTTACACTGGACCTTCTGTCCTCTTAACAAAGTAGAACACAACTTTCCCCATTGTAGGGAAGCTTCTTTCTTGGCACCCTGAGGGCTCCTGGCTGGGCTCCTGGCTCTGCCCTGCACCCTGGCTGCTGTGTCTCCAGGTATTGTGGCTTTGTGCTACCTCCTGGCATCCCTGCAATCTTGTTCTTCCTTCTCCTGGGCCCAAACAGAGCCTACAGCTTCTTCACGGCTTATCTCAGACGCCTCTGCTAACCGCCCCTCAGGCACCTGCCTGGATTTGTCCTCACTCCTAAATCCCTACAACAGCCAGAGAAGTGGAGGGCACATGAGTGTTGCTTCACAGTCCTGACTGTTATTCCTCATTTTCTTTATTCTCGTTTTGCAGCCGGTGACGATGGGACTGGGCTCTATCAGTGATAAAGCTGAGATGGGAAACCAGGTGATCTGATCTAAGGCTCAGCTCTAGCCAGACACCACGTGGATGCTTAAAATAAAAGGATTTTTAAAAATACAGTGATTAAGGGTGCCTGGGTGGCTCAGTGAGTTAAAGCCTCTGCCTTTGGCTTGGGTCATGATCTCAGGGTCCTGGGATGGAGCCCTGCATCAGGCTCTCTGCTCAGGCTCTCTGCTCAGCAGAGAGCCTGCTTCCCTTCCTCTCTCTGCCTGCCTCTCTGTCTACTTGTAATCTCTGTCAAATAAATAGATAAAATCTTTAAAAAAAAATAAGAATACAGTGATTAAATAAAAATAGAAAAAACATTTAAAGTATTCATTCAAAAGAATATAAAATAAAAATTATTAAAATAATCAACTATTCTCGTATTTTCCAACCTCATTTCTTCTGGAGCTGATCTGCGCACATGAAATCATACATTGGTGTGTATATATATGTATATATATATATATATATATATATGCACACACACGACACACACACACACAAATATATATATATATATATATATATATATATATATATATATATATATATATATCTCAAACATGGTATTGGTCACATTGTCTTCAGAGACATTTTTCATTCCTTTATCAATATACTATGCTTTCTCTTCATGTTAGTACACACAGATCTCATTCTTTTGGGGGAAGTTTTTCAATTACACATTCAGTTTCCTAAATAGTTATAAATTATCTATAAGGCTATTCAAATGATCTATTTCATATTGGGTGCGTTGTGGTCGTCTGTGTTTTTCAAGGAATTGATTAGCTTGATCTAATTTGTAAAACGTGTTTGTATGTGTGTGTGTGTGTATGGAGGGTTCCTTAGTATAGGCTGGATGTCTGTAGGATCTCTAGTGAAAACCTATTTGATTCCTCATATTGGTACACTGGGTCTTCTGTTTTCCTTTGTCACTCTGGTTAGAGGTTGATCAATTTTGTTGATCCTTTCAAAGAACCAACTCTATCTTCCACCGTTTTTCTCTGTTGATTTTCTCTTTTCAATCTCCTTCCTTTCTGCTCTTATTCCCTTCCTTCTGCTCTTTAGATGCTGTTTGTTCTTGTTTTTCTTGATTATTGAGATGGAAGCTTAGAGTATTGGTTTGAGACTTTCCCTCTTTTCTAATATATATGCTCAGTGCTATAAGTTTTCCTCTTAGTACTGCTTTGGCTGTGTTCCCTGATTTTTGTTTTTTTTCATTTTCATTCAGTTGAATGCATTTTTAAAATTTCTCAAGACTTTCTTTTTGACCTGGGATTATTTGGAAGTGTTTACTTTTCAAGTGCTTGAGGATTTTCCTGTTATGTTTTTGTTATTGATTTCTGGCTTGACTCCATTGTGGTTGGAGAACACACTCTGTAATTTATTTTCAACTTGTTGAAATGTGTTTTATGGCCCATAATATGGTCTATTTTAGTATCTGTTCCATGAGCATTTGAAAACAGTGTGTATTCGGCATCATTTTATGGAGTGTTTTATAAATGTCTATTAGGTTCTGTTGGTTGATGGTGTAGTTGAGTCCTATATGACGACTTTCTGTCTAGTTGTTCTATCAATTGTTGAGAGAATGTTGAAGTAGCCCAATATAATTGTGGACTTGTCTATTTCTGCTTTTGGTTCTATTTGTTTTGCTTCACATACTTTGAAGCTCTGTTGTTTGGTAAATACACACACTTAAGATTCTGTGTTTTAATAGCAGAAGTGGATTGATCCTTAAATTATCATGTAATACCTCTCTGTTTCTGGTAATTTTCTTTGCCCTCAAATCTGCTTTATGTAATACTAATATAGTCACTTATTTTTTCTTTTGATTAATGTTTGTATCGTATACTTTTTTCCATCTTTTTACTTTCAACCTGTTTATGTCATTCTTGAAATGAGCTTCTAGTAGAGAGCATGTGGTTGAATCATTTGGCTGCAACATTTTCCTTTTAACTGAAGTATTATATCATTTACAGTTAATGTAATTGTTTATGATGTTTCCCTTTTTTCCCCCCATGTGCTCTGTTTTTCATTTCTCTGATTTCTTTTTCCTGCCTTCCTACCTTCAACATTTTTTTAAAAGATTTTTTATTTATTTATTTGATAGAGATCACAAGTAGGCAGAGAAGCAGGCAGAGAGAAGAGGAAGCAGGCTCCTCGCTGAGCAGAGAACCCCATGCGGGGCGCCATCCCAGGACCCTGGGACCGTGACCCAAACTGAAGGCAGAGGCTCTAACCCACAGAGCCACCCAGGTGCCCCCATTTTTTTTTTTTTTTTTTTTAGAATTTCATTTTGGCTTACGTATGGTAATTTTGTGTATCTATCCTTGGATAGTTTTTAAAATAGTGACTCTAGGCATAACTGTAGATTTACAAAGGTTATTAAATCAACTGGTGTCATCATTTTACCAGTTCAGTGATGTATAGTGATGTATAGAAACCTTACCTCCCTTTACGCCCCTTTATCATCTTCTGTTTATAATTGTCTTAAATCTTCTTTTGGATACATTTAGAACGATATCAGACAACACCAAAATTTGCTTCAATCAGTAAGTATAATTTAGACAATTCAAGAGGATAAGGAAAATGTATTTTTTATTCATATTTTTACTTAAGTTTTGCCAGATCCTTCCTCATGTCCCAGGATTCTTTTTTTTTTTTTTTTTTTTTTAATTACTTCTTTAAAGAGTTTCCTCTGGTCATTCTCTTAGGGTAGCTTGGCTGGCTACCAATTATTTTAGCTTTTTTCATCTAAGAATATCTGGATTTCCTCTTCCTATAACCCTGAAGAATATTTTTACCAGATATAGGATTCTGGGGTGACAGTTATTTTCTTTTAGAACCTAAAAACTATTGTGCCACTTTCTCCTGACATTTATGACTTCTGATGAGAAATTCAGTTTTATTCAAATTCTTTCCCCCATGTAAGTAAAATATTCCTGTCTTACTGCATTCCAGATTTCTCCTTTGTCCTTAATTTTTAGAAATTTGGCTATAATGTGTCTTGGTGTGGATTTCCTTGGGTTTATCCTATTTTAGATTTGTTCAGCCTCTTGAATCTATAGGCTCATATATATACTTGCAAAATTTCAGATTTTTTTTCAGCCAAATATTTTTAGACCCTACTCCCTTTCTCCTCTTCTTTCCAGATTTTGATAACATCAATGTTAGATCTTTTGTTATAATCCCAGAGGTCTCTAAGGCTCTATTCTCCCCCCCCCCAATTTTTGGTTCAGACTGAGTAATTTTTATTGCTGTACATTCCAGCTCACTATTTCCCCCCTTGCTATTTCCATTCCGCTATTGAGCCCATTGATTAAATGCTTTATTTCACTTACTGTATTTCTCAGTTCTAAAATTTCTCCACTTAGTTTTTCTTTATATCTTTGATTTCCTTGCTAAGACATTCTACTTTATTCGTTTATTTTAAGCAGGTTGTAAGTGCACACTAAAGCAGATAATTCTAATATCTCTGTCATTTTAATTTTCCATCTATTGATTGTCTTTTTTCATCCTGTTTCGGGTCTTCCTAGTTCTTAGTAATACAATTGATTCTTATTGAAGTGTCTGTATTTTGTATATTAAGTAATGAGGCTTTGAATCTTATTTAAGTCTTCTCTCTTAGCTGCCTTCCTCTGATACTGCCTCAGCAGGGGAAGATGGAAGTGTGTGTCACTGCCTCATTAATGCCAGGTGGGATTGGAATGCCAAGTTCCCCACTTCACCTTTATTGACACCTGCGGGTATTCTTTATTACAGAGGGTGAGGGTAGAGATCTGGCTCCCCACTAGGTGCGCAATGATACCTCTGAATAGAAAGGTGGGAGTACCTAGTTACTCCTAGTTGCTTCCTGTGTAGTCTCCACTGGTAACACAGGAGTGGGTGGCCTTGTTACCAATGAGCAGGACACAAGTCCTGCCTCGCCGGGTGGCCTCCTCTGATACCACCCCAGTGGGAAGAGAGGGAGCAGAGTGCCTCAGTTCTGTTGGCTGGGCAGTGGAAGTCCAGGTGCCCCCAGCACCGTAGAGGAGGGCTTTGTTACTGGACAGTGAGGATGAAAATCTGACTTCCTACTCAGCTTTCTCCGACTCCCCACCTGATCAGGAGCACCAGGGAGAGTCACTACTGACGGCTGAGGGATGAAGCTTGACCCTAGACAAGGGGTCTAGGGGGTGAGGCCACAGTTTTTTCCATGGTATTTAGCTTGGAGTAGAGCAGCTGTTGTTTAAAAGCTTTCTGTCTGAACAGGCTGCCTCTTTACTGATTCTTTCACTATGGAGGCCAAGCTTTTGTTGGGGGACTTTTCTTGTGTCTATCAGTGTCCTGGTCTCCGGCTTTTTCCAGCTCCAAGTCTAGGATATATGAAGCAGAAAGAAAACCCTGTGAGTTCCCCATCATGTTGTTTCTCAGGTCCTGAGGTCCCTAGCCAGTCTGCCTTTGTCACCTTTCTGATTCTTCCTATTTTTAAAATATATAATGTCCACGGATTTTGTTGTCATTGTTGTACTTAGGAGAAATAAGGAAAATATGTTTTCACCACCCTGCTGGGAGTCCCCCCAATTCTATTTCTTTTATGATGGCACAATGGATCTCATTAGAAAAACAAATGGTAATTGACTGAACGGACCCCCTTTTATCATTGGGCATTTCTGTTGTTTCGAGCCTTTGTGTTATAAACAGTGCTACCATGAACACTTTGATACACAGGTCTCTGTGCCTTTGTAGGAGTATACAACAATTCTGGAATGTGGTGGCTGAGCAGATTGCATTTCATTTGGTAAGGTGGTTCTCCGTGTGTGAGACTTGGGTGGGGAACAGACAGAAGGTCAGTGAGAAAACAGAGTGAGTGGTGGTGGGGAGACTGGAATCGATTATCCAGGAGACCACCCCAGTTTATGTCAGGGGTGTTACCCAGGTCTCTGGCAAACTCCTAGCGGGTTCTGGATCAGCCTGCTCCTGCTGTCTGGGGGGCAATAACTTCTTACTGCCATCTTTCCCTGAGGTCGGTTTTGGAGACGATGCAACCTTCTCTTCTTGCCCACGGCACTGATAAGGGCTGAAGGGTGCCCTCCCTCGTGGTGCTTCCTTCCCATCATGATGGACCTCCCCTGACCGCACCATGCAGCACACAGCACGGTCCCTACCCAGCCTCTCCTTTGGTACTCTACCATGTGGGAAGGCCTGTTCAGCCAAGTGAAGCGACTTATTCAAGGTCACACATCAGGGACGGCAGACACAGGGCTCAGTTGCCAGGGGCCTGGCTCTTCTGAAGTCAGCAGAAGAGTTCCAATCCAAAGTAACATTCTGGAATGAGCATGTAGAGGGGCGGCACCTGCACATGCCTGGTCACCAGCAAAGGCTTGCACAGGAAGTTGGAGGTGGAAGGAATTACTCGGGGTCCTGGCAATTCCAAGAGGGCTTCTGCGGAACTATGTTAGACAGCAGTGCAATACCAGAGAAGGGAATTGGACCAGTCCACTCTAGCTAGGGGCCTGTAAACAGTATTTATTATTAGAGGCAAATGGTTTCTAGCAGCCATGACAAAGACAGGCAGTGTGCAGAGACGAACAGCCCAGACACAGCCAGATACACATGCACGCACATGAGCACACACCCCCAGGAGGAGCCACCAGGCAGATACAGAGGACACACACACACACACACACACACACACACATGGGGAGACAGCACCCCCCCCCCCAGACACACATGCACACACATGCATGAACGACACACCCCCACACAGCAGCATATGGAGCAACCCTGCCTTCCCCCATGGTTTCCAGGAGGCTCAGTGGGGGGTACGAGTTCCACATCTGACTTTCCTTGTGTTCGTTAGACGCTCAGTGTAATTAAATGTTACATTGAATAATCCAGCGCGGGCTCAGTGGTGGCAGAAACAGTGATGGTGGGCCGGGGGCCGAGGGGCCTGGAGCCTAGCTCAGTCCAGCACCTTTCCTGCCCACCATTCTCCAGCTGCCCCCTTGCCCAGGACTCTGGAGCGGAGGCATCATTGGCCACAGGGTCACTTGGTCAGAACTTGAGGGGGAGATGGAGGCTGGATGGTGGTCTGAGGAGACCCCTGTGCTGTCCTGTGGCTTGGGAGTCACTCCTGCAGGGGTGAAATGCCCACCTGGGTCTCGGGGGCAGAGGAGGGCATCTGGGTGCTGGGGAGACCGTCTGTCCAGCCGAATGGCCACAGTACTCACCTCTTCTGGGCAGGGGAGGCAAGAAGTCCTCCCACTTGGCCCTCTCTCTGTTCTTTAAAATGGGTCTGCGACTTCCTCTGGCCTCTGGGGAAGGCAGCCCAGTATGGTGGTGACAGGCTACCCGCATGGATACCTCTTGCCAGCTAGGGAACTTGGGGCAAGTTACTTCACCTCTGTGTGCTCAGTGTCCTCGTGGGTAAACTAGGGCTAACAGGCGGGCTCATCTCCTGGGACTGCTGGGGGATCAAATAGGTCCCTAAAACAGTATCTGCTCAGAAACACTAGCAGCTACCTCGCCCAGCCTGGCCATTAACCATCCCCTGTGGGTGAGGTCCTGCCCACAGAACTAGCCTGGGCTGTGTCTCCTCATGTGCCAAAGGGGAGGTCTTGGATCCAGGGCCAGTGATGTCTCTCTGCAGTCACAGTCTCCCTCTGTCCCCAGACTCTCTCATCTATGGACAGGGGTTGTCACTCACTCTGGCCTGGCAGGGTGGCAAGGATGGAATGGGCTACTGCAGAGGCAAGACTGTGCCAAATTGCTGGGTGCTGTGCACGAGGGCAGCTCGGCCTCCCCTTCCCCACCACTCTTATGGAGGCCTCCCTTTGGGATCTGAGCCATAACCTCCTCTCCTCTAAAGCCTGCTCCGAGGAGCACAGAGATGGGGCTGCCACTCGGCTCAAAGCCCAGCCAGGCCCCTCTGTGCAGATCGCCTACCCCAGTAGTGAGGACCTGGTGGAAAGAACCCCAGAGTGCTTGACTGAGGCCCAGCTGAGGCTGGGGCATCCAGACTAATGTCACTCTGCACAGCCTTTCCATTGTGGACTCTGAAGCGGGTGCCAGCCCCTGGGCTGTGTCAGCTGGACAATGGGTGGGGTAGGTTGAGGCTAAGCTACTCAGAAGGTGCTGGGGTCCCTGCCAGCTCCAGGGCCACCCGTGACTGGGTAAGAGCTCTCAGTCCAGTGCTCACATGGGGCCGGCTCCCGTCTGCCCCCACCCCCCCGCCCGTGCACCTGGCTCCCAGAGGTAGGGAGGCCAGGTCCTGGGCCGAGCCTCTTTGTCTGCACACATACACATACACCGCCGCGCTCCTGAACCTCCATGAACCCACAGGCACAAGCGCGCCTGAATAGTAGCCAGGACTCGCCTCTGTGGTCTCTCGGAGTCTCATGTGCAAACCCAGATGGCCCCGCATGGGGACATGGTCAAGCGCATGCACGCCCAGAGAGATGCAGATGGACCTGAGCTCACTAGACACACACAACTGTGTGCATACGTGCAAGGCACATACATAGCATGGAGAGACCTCCCGCTGCTGGGACATTTCCTTGCTCCAGGGAAACACACTGCCATGTCCCCCATGCCATCTGATCTGCCCAGCTCTCGCCGCCTCCATTTTATGAGGTCTCAGAGAGGCTAAGTAGACGCCCAAAGCCGCAGAGCTCCTGAATAGCCCAGCTGGGTGGGATCACCCTGATTCCCAGGCCGGGCTAGCTGTGGCTTCTCTCCAGGAGGCCTCCTGGCCTGCCTCCCCCTGGTGCCTTGAGCCTCAGGCTGGAGAAGGGGGTGCCTGCAGGAAGAAACTGCGACTTTAGAAGGATGTTTTAAATATGGAGCGCGCCCTCGTTCCTCCCCCATCACCCAGGACTCTGAGCTGTGCAAAGCCAGCTCGTGAATATTCAGGACCCCAAAGACTCTGTTCTCTGTTTCTTCTCCTGCTCCTCGTTTTGTGCTGAGTCTTAAGTGAAATTGATCTTTTTTTTTTTTTTTTTTTAAGGAAAGAGAAATCTGTCTTTTGTTCTCCTGCTCCCCCAGGGGCCCCTCTCAGAAGAGGAGGCCCCCCGCCCGGTTTAAGGGGCACGCCTCAGAACCAATCGCTGCCTGGCACGGTTCCCTGGGCGCTGGGCTCGGGCCCGATGCCATGCGAGCAGATGGCCGTGATTGTTGGCAACCCGGAGACCCTGCAGGAGACTCGCGTATGGGTGTTTACAGCATCCTGGTCCCGCCGAGAGCATCAAAATGGCAGACCAAGTGGCGCCTGGCCCACCCGGGGCGGGGGAAGGGGAGTGAACAATCCCCAAAAAGGAGAAGGAGCCCCCTTCTTCTCCTAAGGAGTATCCTGCCCGGCGCCCAGCACCCAGGACCCAGCACCCAGCACCCAACAGTGTGTCTGTGGCAAGGAACAGCAAAACCTGATTCTAGGAAGGCCACCCTCCCTGCCCCTCCACCTCTTTCTTTCCCCTCCAAGCACCCTTTCTGTAGCTCTCCAAGCTCTGTCTCCCTCTTCCCTGAGCTGGACCACAGGAAAGTTCTACGTTCACCCAGAAGACAGCTGTGAGCACCTACTATGTGACAAATGGTGAGGAGGAAGATGGTGGCCCTCAAAGCCTCTTTCCTTTCCTTCAAAGCCTCCGCCAGCTCATATCTAGAAAGGTGTATGCTTGCTGAACAAATGCCTATCTCCATCACCAGACTGAGCTCCAATAGGTAGGGGGGTTCCTGGAACACAGTAGGTGCTCAATAAATCTTTGTTGACTAATTTAGGGGATCCTGTCCTTACAGAGATTACAATCCAGTGGGAAATCTCTCCCTTTCGCTCCCTCCCTTCTACCCTTGTTGTTGGGTCCTTTGCCATATTCTGCTTCCCAGTTACACTGAAGCCCCCTGAGGGCAGGGGCCATAGCCTTTGTCTCCCTAAGAAGGTGGCCACATAGTGGCTTTCATTATGCAGATCATGTGGCTAAGATGGAAATGCAGTTCCTTCCAGAGCCACATACACAGGCCCGGAAGGCATTTCCCAGAGAAGACCTTCAAGATCCAACCCTGTTATTCTGTTGCCTACAGCCCACGGAGGGGGCCCCCCATTTTTACTCCAGAGACTGCCCCGCAAAGCTCTTCAGTGTCGGCCTTGTGTCTGACCTTTTCCCCTTCCCATTAATTTAATTTAATTATGTACTGAGCACCTATCAGGTGCTGAGTCCTGTCCAGGGGCTGAGGATAGACAGTGAATAAAATTCACAGTTGCTGTGTTGTAAAATACACAGGAGCTGACCTTCTCTTGGTGGGCTGAGCGGAGACAAAGGACAAATGAACAGGTGAATCTGTTCCGTGTGTGCGAGAAGCAGAGTTATGAAGAAGGACAAAGCAGGGCATGCCGAAGAGAGAGCTGGGAACGGGAAGCAATGGCTTCTCCAACACTGGAGCAGAGATCTAAATGAAATGAGAGTAACTGTGTGGCCATCCTGGAGAAGAACATCCTCGAAGGAGGGAACAGCTCATGCAAAGACTCTGAGACAGGAATGGATCTCAGTCACTGAAACAAGAAGGGATCATGACTTCCAGCACCCAGGGCTCCTGGCTGGCTCACGGGAGAGATGAACCAGGCAGGAGAGTGATTGCAAAAGCACGTGACACCAGATCTGCGTTACTGAGGCGATAGGGAGGGGTGAGGTCTGTGGCAGATGCAGCAGGCCTGCAGGAAACAGCAAGCTGGTGACACGGAAATGCAGGCCTGGAACAGCCAGAGTTTCTCATATTTCTTTTTTTTTTTTTTTTTTTTTTTTTTTTTAAAGATTTTATTTATTTATTTGACAGAGAGAAATCACAAGTAGGTAGAGAGGCAGGCAGAGAGAGAGAGGAGGAAGCAGGCTCCCTGCCGAGCAGAGAGCCCGATGCGGGACTCGATCCCAGGACCCTGAGATCATGACCTGAGCCGAAGGCAGCGGCTTAACCACTGAGCCACCCAGGCGCCCCAGTTTCTCATATTTCAAGCAAAGCTAAAATCTTTGTCTTTTTTAAAATGTGAAATCTTCCAACTTTGAAGTGTTGGAAGCTAATTTGAAAATATTTTTAAAAATCCTGCTCACGCCAAACAAAACTCAGTTACAGGCCAGATCCAGCCTGCAAGCAACTGGCTGGCAGCTCTGGATTCAGCTCTCTGTGAGGTTTCTACTGGGCATGATTCTGAATCATGGTTCCTGACCCCAGGGGGCCATCAGATGGAGCCCTGAGATGTTCAGGGGGTGAGGCTCTGGGCAAGACCAGGGCATCCTTCAGTTCTGATTTAAGAGCCTGCAGGGCCTGGAGAGCCAGTTCAAACTCTCCTGTCCTAGGCTGGCCCCGGGAGGAGCAGAGGCTGGCAGAGAGGCGGGGAGCTATGTTCCTTTTCCAGCGTGGGACCTCTGCCTCGTCCACTGAACCACTTTTTCTGGGGCCTAACAGGGTCCATCAGCCATCTGAGTGCAGCCCTGCCTGAGAATGTGAAGCTGGAGGGGCCTTTTGCTTCAGCTCTGTTGGGGCGCTTGCTGAAGCCTGAGACCCCCGCCCATCAGAGCACCACTTGCAAGCTGAGGGAGAAGAGGCAGGGAGTGCCCCCATGGTCCTGCCTTGCCCGGAGACTGGTTTTCTCTGCACGGCTTCCTTAGGAGGCATCGCACATCGATAGACACTTGGTCCGGCCTTCAGAGTCCCCTGCCGAAAGCCCCCCATTAATGCTAATGGAAGGCCTGCTGCTTGGCCATGGCACCCTGCTGGAAGGAGGCCTTGGGATGCCCACCTGCAAACATGACCTTTTCCTGTGTAAGAGACAAGATTTCAAAATCAATCTGGCCTGTGGGGCCTGCCCATCCTCGCCACACGTGCTGATCAGGGAAGAGGCCACATGCCCCAGAACAGGCGGGTCAATACCGAGTCCGGAGGAGCCTGGCGGGCCAGGCCAACACACCTGGGAGGTCACGGTCTTGTCCCACTGCTGGAGTATCTCTCTGAAAAGACCTGGGAGAGTACTACATGTCTTAGCTCCGTCCTCCCCTGCCCCAGAACCAGTGCGACAAGGAGGGCAAACACTCCCCCACACAGCCCAGTTCCGGCCACGCTACAGAAACTCCCCTGCGGTTGTCCTCAGCAGACTAGCATGTAGCCACGATGATCACCCGCATTTCACATGTGGGGAAACTGAAGCCAAAGAGGTTTCAAACCTTGCTCACGTCAAAGCAAAGCACCCCGGCGGTCATGGTGCTGAGATGAGAACCCAGGGCCTGAGCTTATATCTGAAATGCACCCCAGCCCTCCCTCACTGCTCAGCCAACACTCGCCCTGTATCCTTCCTATGCGGAGGGCACTGCAGAGGTGAGTTCTATAGAAGTCCTCCCCCTAGGATAACCCTCTCAAGAGGAGGTGGGATGGAGGTCTGGAGAAGGAAGGGCTGACCTGGCCTGCAGGGCGATGGGGAGCAGTTGGTCAGGGAGGACTTCCTGGAGCAGGGGGTCTCTGAATAGAGCAGCAGGTGCCCAGCAGTCCGTCTGCATGTGTTTGGGGCAGGCTCTTGGACACTCATCATACCTGTGCATGTGTGTGCGCGTCAGTCCTGAGAGTCAGGGCGTGTGCGTATGGACCTGGAGGCAGGGCTCACGGGCCCGGCGTTACCAGGTGCCCCAGGGACCCAGCTGAGGCTCTGAAGGCAGCAAGAGGAGTAAAGAGGGGCCCTTCCCTACTCAGAAGTTGGAGGATTTTTAGGAAACAGGAAGGATACAGACAGAACAGGATGTTCCCCCGAAAGCCTGCCCTGCCCTTGAAAGGCATTATCCCAGAAGGCCTCCCTCTGGGCTTCGAGGTGGACAGGATTCAGGAACTGAATCCTGAGCTGGATGTGGCCTTCAGGGGGCCTCTCACTGGCCTGCATGGGTCGGGGGTTGGCTCTTTTGGTCTAGGTCTTTCCTGTTTGGTCACAGGGCCCGCCCACCCCGCTCGGGTTACACCTGGCCCCATCCCCCACCCCCTTGCCGTTACCTGGAAGGCATTTGCGTTTGAGCTCTTTGCTTTAGCAACTTCAAGTTCTTCACAGAAGAATCTTCTCCATGCAAACAAACCTCATGATGGCCTCTCACGGGAAAACTGTGGTGTGCAGCTATGCCAATAACGTTCCCTTCTCTTGATCTTACTAAAGAGGCCCCTTCCCGCCAGAGTGGAGGGTCATTCCTTCATTCACAAGGCAAATGTACGTGGAGTGGCTACTCTCTGTCAGACCCTGCCCCAAGCGCTGGGATGGGTCTATGAGCCGAAGGATCCGGCCCGCCCTCTGGGGCTTCTATTCCAGTTGTCCTGGACAGGGAGAGGAAGGTTCACATAGGCATGGGGCCAGCACGGTCAGGCTTCTTTACTTTGGGTCCTGGCTTCATCAGTTCAGCACCTACAGACCTACCGGGCCCATCCAGTGGGGTTGGAGGAAGGAGCCAGCAAACTCCTCCTATAGGATTTGGCACCAGCCACTGGAAGGTTAATCAGAGGGCGCTGGGACCTAGGGGTGGTGGGAGATGAGGAACCTAGAGGAAGAGGAAGGATTACTTTCTGAGACTCAACCAGACAGTCGCGCAGCTAGGAAAGGGGGGCTTGAGCCCACAGCTGCCTGACTCCAAGGCCAGCGCCATTTCTACTGTGAGGCCCAGACTCTCATCTTTCCGTCCTCTCCCAGACCCTAACTGTTCTTCAGGTGCCTCTCTACGACGTGGAAGCCTGGGTGTTGGCCTTACTGAACCTCCCCTTCCATGGGCACCACAGAACCTGAGCATGAGTGGTAGGCTGAAGGGGGTCCTGTGGTGGCTGAGTTGGTCTCACAGATGCTCCTTCACCTAGGCATTATGTCAGAGGTTGGCCTAAAGCTGGTTGTAATTACACACACTGACAAACGTTTGTGGATAACTTGTGGATAACTTGGTCAGAAGGCAGAGTTTGAGAGGGGCCTGGCATAGATGAACAGACCGCTGAACTCAGCCGGGTATAGCCCCACCACGGCATGGGCTGTGGGGCCTTGGACCTGTAAGCCTCTGCTTTTTCATCTGTGAAATGGGTTCCTTGCTCCTCCCCTGCAGGAAAGGAGCTAACTCCGGAGACCTGAAGTTAGCAAGAGTGGCCAAGAGGGTGGGAGACTGGGAGGGGAAGGAGACCTGGTACAGGAGGAAGTTCCAGCTGGGAAACTGGGTCCGGAACAGGATGCTGGGGACCGAGTCTTGCATGGAGGCTGGAACTGAAATGTGCGGTCAGTCACTCAGGCTTTTTGGGTTGCCTGTGTTTGGTAACAGGAACACAATTCCAGCTGCTTTCAGCCCAGAGGAAATTCACCAGCTCCTAGAATGGAAATGTCCCAAGCTGATCTGCTAAGGAACAGCTCAACACAGGGCACAGACAGCCCCAAAGCCTCTGCTTCTTTCTCTTTCTTTGCTCTTTTCTGCCCTTCTCCTGGGCTGGAGCCCAGCTTTTACATGTTCCCTTCAAGCTCACCGAATAACCACCAACGGCTCAGTTTTTTGGTCCATTTTTGATAGGGTCATTTGGGATTTCTTTTGCTATTGAGTTTTATGAGTTCCTTATATATATATGTCTTTAACCCCTTACAGACACGTGGCTTGCAGATATTTTCTCCCATCCCATCGGTGCCTTTTCATCTTGCTGATGTTACCCTTCACTGCCTAGAAGCTTTTTATTTTGATGTAGTCCTACTTATTTCTTTTTGCTGTTGTTTCCTTTTAGTGTCAATGACAAAAAAAAATCATTGCCAAGACCAATGCCAAGGAACTTACCCCCTACTTTTCTTCTAGGAATTGTATGGTGTCAGGTCTTACCTTCAACGCATTTCAAGTTAATTTTTGTATGTGGTATAAGACAAGGGTCCAGTTTCATCCTTTTACAGGTGGCTGCCCAACTTTCACAGTACCCTATATTAAAAAGACTATCCTTTTGGAGAAAAAAAAAAAAGGCTCCAGGCTCCCACATAGGAAAGGACCAGAAGCCCTGCCCAGCATCCCCCAGGAAAGCTCTGAGAGGGCTCTCTGATTGGACCAGCCCACTCACAGGCCTGCCCTCAACAGTCATGTAGCCATGGCATGTGATGTGCTGGTTGGCGGGAACACGTCATGTGCTCCTCCCAGTGCCAGGTGCAGCGCAGCCCAAATCCTGTGGTCTGAGCTGGGGGAGGGGCTGAGCCCCATTGACTACAGGGGAGAAGGGGAGGGGTGGCTGGGTCTGGGCACCACACTGGACTAATCTAGCCTCTGCTCTCTGATTCTTGTGCAGTCGACCATCCTCCCTCTGTGTCTCCTACTCATCCTTAAAAACCCAGCTCAAGCCCTACTACACCCAGAAGCGTCCCAGTGCACACCCACCTCATCCTCCTTTGAGTCTGGGCTATCGGCAGTCTGAGTTGCGTAATGTGTCAGCTTCTGGACCACTATGGCTCTGCGGAGCTGAAACTAGGCCTAAGGTTCATGGAGTATGGGCATGCTAGCTTCCTAAAAACCACGGAAGGAAAGAGCCACCAACAGACCCTCTGAGCCTCGGAGAGTAATGTAAAACCTGACCCAGTCAGCTGGGCCCATGGGCATAAACAGTTCCACAGAGCACCGCCATCGGGCAAGACTACAAAGCAAACACAGACCAGGCCCCTCTGTAATCATGTGTGAGCTCCGGCAGAATGTGAACCCAAACCACAGAACTACCCAAATATCCTCCTCCTGGCTAAAATGTTTACTACTTGTAGCTGCGGCCCTGCTTGGTTCCTCCTGCCTTCTAGATAAGAATCCTTAAGATGTCCAACCCTGGAATTACCCCTGCTTCCTGACAGCCTCTGACTCAGAGGAAAAGCCCACAATATCACTTAACACAAGCCAGAGTCCGAGAATAATCTTTCTCGCATCCTTTTTCTGGGGAGCCCATGAGTGTGCCTTCTCCACCCATGCAAGCCGCCAGTGAACCCAACTTTGTTAGGCTAAGGCTGTGTTCTTGGCGGTGTTTGGCTGGAAGGTATTGGACAGTCCTGCAAAAGGAATGGTCTTACTCTCGTGTCCCAGGTAAGGGAGCTAGGGGTCAGAGAGGTTAATAAGTTGCCCAAAGTCACAGAGCATGCAGGAGATTCCCCAATGTTCGTTCCATTAAAATTCTGTTCACATTTGTCCTTTCTTACTTTATTTATTTGTTACTGGTGTGTGTGTGTGTGTGTGTGTGTGTGTGTGTGTGTATTTTGTAATAATTAGCGCTGTTTGGGAGGCACGGCTGGGGTTGGCTACAGTGTCGTGGGGTAATGGTGGAAGCTTTGCTTTCTTCTCCTCCACAGTATGGACGTTTCTCAACGTCCTTTTGAGCCATTCTTCAAAAGGCTAATATTTAGCCTTTTCTGATCTATAAGAAAGTCCGTTTTTGTTGGGTCAACGTAATACTACTTTTTTTTTTTTTATTATATAGTACCTGTGAAAACCTCTCCAACCTCTGTGCTCTGGGAGCACTGCCAGCGACTCTGTCACTTCCATGCCCTCCCCTCATTCTCCAGGAGGGGAGACACAGGTCGAAGGCCATGAGGGGAAGCTTCCCAGGCTGCACAGGTGGGGACAGAGGGCTGAGACCCTGGTGACCTGCCCTCCTGGGGCTGAAGCTCCCTGCCTGGAACCCAGCTCCCCTCTGACTTCCAAATCTTCTCCCTTCCCAGGCCTGACCCAGCTTCTCCATGAACTCGAAGTACCTCCTATTTCCTTAAAAAACTGTCGCAAGAGGACCCATGTTGTCCCAGGCACAAAGCATCAGGACTGACTGCCACAGAGGGGCTTCCCAGGCACGGTCTGCTCAAGGTCTAGTCCAGTTCCCCGGTAGGTAACTAAATATATGCACTTCGAACAGTGAGGGTCAGGGAAGGATGTGCCTGTGGATGGGCCTTCTTGGGGGGAGTGGACCAGGGAGGGCTCTCTGAGGGGGTGACATTTAAGCTGCCACCTCCTGCAGGCCCCATACAACCTACCTTGCTTTTTCGAGTCTGTGCTTTTTGTGCCATGCTGACCTCTTGGCCCTTTCCTTGGCCGTGGGTCCTGGGAGGTTTTAGTCACGAGGCTGACAACTGTCCAGGAACTGGAGCATTGAAATCTCTGAGCAAAAGCAGCTCATGAGCTTCAGTGAGACCCACCTGTGCCATATACCCCCCTTCCCCGGCCCATCCCGCACCCACCCAGCTTCCTGGCCATTAATATAGGAATTTCTTTAAAGGGAAGGAAGATGAATCTTGGCATTTATTTTCTTGACCTCTGAGAGGCTGGCCCTGTGGAGTGTGTCACTAGGGGGGCCAGTGTCTGTTCCGCGCATGAAGTCCCCTGCTGGGAGGGCCGGGTCCCCGTGAGGCTCCCCGTGGAGGGCTTTGGTGTTCGTGGGCAGCAGGTGGGTGTCCATGTGAGTGGACACTGCTGCTCATCTGGGTGCTGCTGTGCCCCTTGGGCCAGCAGAGGGGGATCCCAGAGCCAGGGGGCGTCTTAGTGAAGAGGAGAAGAGATGGAGAAAGGGAGGACCTGAGCGGGAGGAGCGGCCGACAAAGGCCCCTGAGGAAGGAGGCTGTGTTCCTAGGTGACCGGCCGGTGCTGAGCGCTTTTCAGTGTCTACTTATGGAAGCTCATGGTGACCCCATGAAGTGGGTTGTAATACAATTCCCATTCTGCAGATGAGGAAACCGAGGCTCCTGGCTAGTGTTCCACCAGGGCAGCCTGCCCCCAGGGCCTGTAGCTCTCAGCTACAGCAGCTTCTGCTTCCACAGCCTCACCGGCTGCAGGCCTGTCAGACCACTACTGACTCCCTGAAGGCCTGAGGGCTGCGCCAGGATCCCCTGAGTGGCTGCACGGACAGATGGACAGATGGGCAGACAGGCACTGAGCACACGTGTGTGTTGCTCCTGAGTGTGTGTGTCTGGGATTGGGGGTTATTTCCACTTGGATCCTTCTCTCTGGTCCTGCCAGTCTGTCTCATTCTCCCCACGCCCCCAACCCCCCCCCCCCACCCGAACCGCCGCCTTTGTCCCTCTGCCTTGGTTTCCGATCCTCTCTGTCTCCGCTTCAGGCTGTGTCTGTGTCACTGTCTCGCTCACCCCATCTCTCTTTGTCTGCGCCCCTCCTTTTCTTCCTCTGATGTCCTCTCAGCTCCTGTTTGTCACTTTTGGCCCATCTCTGTCCACCCGCCCCCCGCCCCCACTCTGTCAGAGTATGTATTGTCCATGGTCTCGGGAAGCCCGGCATGGTACGACCAACTTGGCCGCTTGTGACCCTCACATCCCTGCGTGTGGCAGGCAGGGTCAGGGCCCTGTCCCTACCCCAGAGGGGAAGGCTGAGGCCCGGAGACCTGCAGTACCATGCAGGCTGTCACTGGCTGGCAAGGAAGGGAGTCTGGGAAGTACCCCAGCCCATGCAGTCTGTGTGAGAGTGGGTAGGTGCCTCTGTCCCTGTGCTTGGGGCCCATTGTGCCCTGTGGTGGGGGACCCTGCCACACTTTCCCAGCCCCTACCCTGCCACCGAGTGGCAGCTTGCCCACGGTCAGGTCAGACACACAAAGACCTCCCTCCACTCCGCCTGGGTCCTCTGGGACCCCTCTGGCCTGCTCCACGGGGTCCGGCCCAGACTGGTTATGGCATGAGCTCCTCTCTGAGCTGAGGGACACGGAAGTCTTAGGAAGAGTGTCCGCCATCAGAGCCAGAGGCCACAGGAGCCCCTGCCCACCCCTCCAGCCCTCCGGCGGGGCTGAGGAGACTCTGAAAGGTTGACCTGAGTCTTGGGGATCCTTGAGGTCTTTCTTTCTTCCCCACTCCCCCTTTGCTGTGTGGCAGGATAAAATTATTTTTGAGAAATGTTATTCCATAAATCCCCATAGAATACCTGCTGTCAGTCAGAGCTGTGCTGGGGGCTTGTCTGGTCATCTGTTCCTCGGGGGCCTGAGAATAAGATGAAACTTCTAAGGGGCAGCTAATTGACTCTGGCCTCAGACGGTCCCCCAGGCCTGCCATTGGTCACCTGGGTGAAGAGTTAACTTTCTCCCAGGTGGGGCCAGAAAGCCCCTCCACCTCCATCGGGGATGGTGGGGTGAGAAGTCTGAGAGAAGGTACCATTTGAATCCCTGCCATTCTCTGTGTCTTAAAAGGACTCCAAGTTTCCTCAGTTTAAAGGGAAAGAAATGAGTTTCAAGTTGGAAAAGTTGATGGGTGTCCGATGTCTCTGCGCCACCATCCGGCCTTGCAGGCCTGGTCGGGGGGTACATGAAAGGGGCCTTCACAGGGGAGGATGAGGAGCTGCCCTGCCCCAGCTCAGGCTGGGGACAGCCCCGCCCTCACCCGCTTCAGAAGCCCCCTTGGAAGCCCCCAGGTAAACCCCCGCTCCCTTCCTTTATCCCAAGCCTCTTTTTTGAGGTTTGGCTGCATTTTTGATCTTAACAAGTTTTTTTTTCTTTTTCTTTTTTTTTTTTTTTTGTCATCTTTGCCAGGGCTTTTACAATGCGATTTCCTTTTATTTTAAAAACGGTGGCTTTCAAGCCTCCTCTCATCTGTGATTGTTTCATGTTTGCAGGTTTCTGGAAGGTTTGGAGCCGGTCCCTGGGTGGGCGACTTCCCATCTGCTCCTTGCTCTGCTCGCGGGCTTGGAAGGGGTTGGGCCCTCGGAGCAGCGCCTTTTCAGTCCTCCTCTGGCTGGGCCAGCACAGATGGAGGAAGACAGGGCTTTCAACCACCTGCCTCCCCCAGACTCCCCACCCTCCACGCAGCAGGAGACCTCACGGTGGGAGGCAGGCTGCCTGCGTTCCAGCCTTGGGCAGGTACTTGGACTCTCTGGGCCTCAGCTGTTCCATCTGTACAGTGGGAATAGCCATTGGATTTGAATGTAGTAGTAATAAGTACTTAATAAGTACTTACAAAGAGATAGTATAAATAAGAGTACTGGAAAATGGTCCACGGAGAGTGGCGAGCACAGTGCCTGGTGCAGAATGAAGAACTAACAAATGGCACCGATCACAAGAGGGCAAGCCCTTGGTCTCCCAGAGCTGGTCATCAACTCTCATGCAGCTTCATCATCTACATGAAACACCTGCTGTCCAACAAGCCCGGCCGGATGGCACGACCTTCCCAACTCTGAATCTTTGTTGGTCCCGCTTTCCTTCCCGCGGTCCCTCTTTCATGCTTCCTCCTCAGGCTGAAAGTCTCCTCCATCCTTCAAGGGTCAGCTCAGTGCTGCCTACTCTGGGACATTCTTCCTCACTTCCCTCAACGCAAAGAAAAATTAGTCACACCTTCTTCGGTGGTTGTATGACTGAATTTGTTTTTTATTTTACTTTGGAAGCAGGGGAAGCTAG
Source organism: Mustela nivalis (assembly GCF_964662115.1). Classification (NCBI taxonomy): domain Eukaryota; kingdom Metazoa; phylum Chordata; class Mammalia; order Carnivora; family Mustelidae; genus Mustela; species Mustela nivalis. The sequence continues at coordinate 32,998,959 of NC_139037.1, forward strand.
GGTCCCCATTTCCTGTCTGTGCAACAGTGAGCACACTCCTTATTCCCTGGGAGCCTTAGTTCCCTCATCCGGAGATGGGGATGGCTGTGTGCTCCATAGTGCAGGCTCCGTGAGAGAGTGGCTTTCTGTTTCTTATGTTCTGTTCTATGTCTGGCAGGAAAACATAGCAGGTTCTCAACAAGTAAGTTACCAGAAATGATGGCCATTGGGTTGATAGGATTCTTAACTACTTGGCATATGAACAGTGCTCAGTAGATGGCAATCCTCTTTGTTATGCCCGTCATTATAGAGAAACATTCGCTTATTCATGACAAGATGCAAATGTGGAGTGGCTCCTGTACACACGACACCAAGTCAGGCACAGAGAGCTCCAAGAGGAATGGGCGGTATCTCTGCCATTGCCGGGGTTCACGGATAAGATGGATCCCTAGACGGAGTGATGATGTTCCAGGTCATGGCAGCAACGAGCCTTGAGTGGAGGTTCAGAAGTCATCTGGAGTTTCTCTTATCCACTGACTCTGCAGGACACAGCCCGTGGTCTGCACACACTACAAGCCTGGTAAATACTCTGAACTGAATTAAAAGTGATCTTTAGAAGCCCATCTCTTGAAAGTTGCCCCAGGTTGGGCTGCCACTCAACTTCGCCAATCCCCAGTGCCCTGTAGCCTGAAGGCAGCTCTCTGCTCTATCTTGACACTTAAAAAAAAAAAAAAAAAAAAAAAGTTCAGCTGCCCCAGGAAAACCGAAGTTGGTTTGGGTTTAGGGGCTGCACAGGAACAACGTCTCAGCTCCCTGGCCATCAGGGGGCCTGTCTGCTGCTACCTCTTCTCTTTCTCCTTTTTGCATTCTGTTATTCCCCTACAAAGCAGAACATGAAGCTAATAGATTGCTTTGGTGCTCCTCAAAGTGGGGCTTTTCAGATACTCCTTTCAACAGCCAGCTCAGGTCCTCCACTACCATCCAAAGCACCAGGAGCACCTCAGCATGTGCCCATGGAGCCTACCCCCTGATACATAACGGTCTGCCTTTGGGGAGCCCCTTCTGCACTCAGCCCAGCAGCTCAGGGCCCACTCCGGGCCCCCGGTTGCTCATTTCACGGCAACCCCCGCCTCCTGATCCTATCTGTCCTGCCCTTCGAACTTTAAAACCCTCCCCGTCCTCTTCATGGTTCAAGTTGACGGCGGATGCCTCCTATTGCCTGTGCAGCCTCAATTCCCCTTTGTGAGATCGAACACACTCTTGCTGCTTATCTTCTTTGGGGAACCACGTCCTCCCTCACGTTAAGTCCTTGCGAGTTAGATAGTTTGGCCGGTACCCAGAGGCCAAACGTGGAACACGTGACCACGGCTGACGAATCAGAGCATCAAATCCTTCAGACCGTGTGATTGGTTCGTGAATGCCCACGTGGCTGAAGAGAAGCCAATCAGGCTCAATCACCGCCACCCCATAGGCTAGAATAAAAGGCTCTTCCTGCTCTTGGTCCTGGAGAGGCAGGCATAGAACCTAGGTGTCGGTTTAGTGTTGGGACACAGCCTGCTTGCAGGTTGAAGGATAAAGGAATGCAGAGTTTTTTTGTTTAAGTCATTGTATTCTGCCGGTCCTACTTTTGGTCTTTCAGTGACATGAACCAGTGAATGCTGCGTACGTGCGTATGCACGCAAACACCAACACATGCGTGTGCGCACACACACACACACACACATACACACACACATAAAAGTCATTTTGAATTGGACTTTCATCTCTTTCGAGAGAAATAACCTAACCATTTGCTAGAGCCTCCAGGCGATCTGAAATTCCACGCCCTGGAAGCAGGAAGACAGGTCAACTGCCCCCCTTCCTAAGGCCCCTTCCACAGCGGGGATTCCAGGCCCCGCTGCCTTTTTAAACAAATTATCCTCTGCCTTTCCTTTGCCCTTGCCTGGTGGAGAGAGGGGACCTGTCTCCTCGTTAAGCTAAGGGAGGGACGCTGCAGAAGGAGGAAGTCCAAACCACGTTCTCTTCTGCTCTGGGGGCTAGGGGGCACGCTCCTTGGGTTTTTACATTGTTTTACCTTTTTTTTTTTTTCTTTTTTCTTTCAGATTTACCTTCCTAATTAGGTTTTGCTCAGGCAAATATATTAGGATTAGTCTGTAATCCTTGAGCTCACAGAAAGTGAGGGTGGGACGCCCAAAGTGGGCCAGGAGCCAGGAGGAGGTGTTTGCTGTGGAAAATCCACAGAGTGGGGAAGCATGTGGATACCAAGATGTGTCCACACATGAAATGGGATTCAGATGTGTTATTATTTGTTTGCTTAATCCACAGTTATGAATTATTAGTTCTGTGCTAGGTGTTGGCGAATAGGACAAGATACCTCTCTTGATGGGACCCCAGTAAGAAAGACAAATACATCTGGTGGGCACAGGTTGGCTGGGCTACTCAGCTGCTGGGGGTACTGGGGGGAGATCATGTTCTCAGCCCCAGAGGGTGGACAGGGTTCTCCAAAGAAGGGTTCCTACTTGCCTTTGGTCTATGTTTGGCCTCTTTGTGTTCCAGAATCTGAGCTCACACCCACATGGCCAGCCATGCTTCCCAAACTCCACCCTCCAAGCCAAGTGGTGGGGCCAGGAGTGGGCCCAGGCTGTGTCAGAGCCATCTTCCCTCCTGACATTCAAGACAGGGAAGAGCCTCTTCCCCAGTCCAGACATCCCCTTTCCTTGGGTCCCTTCCAGCCAGGGTTTGTGGTCAGGACCCTGCTAATTCACAAAGCCCTATGCTTTAGCAAGCAAGGGGGCAAGTGTCACTTCTTCCATGAGGTTCCTGGGCTCCAGGGCAAATGCATCTACAGCATGGGAGGTGGGGAACAGGGGTGAGGGCTGTGGAAAAGTAGACTTGATCAGATCCCCAGAAGTGTGGCCACCTTCTTCCCCACGTCATGGGTATCATTGGCCCACCTGAAGGCCCTTTTGTGAACAGAGATTTGTTTGAAGAAGGCTAATGGCTCCGCCTTGACTGAGAAGAGCCTCAGCAGTTTGCAAAAAACTCCTTCTTAAAGTTCTTCCTGAGCAGGTCTTAGAGCTACAGGCTAATTCCCTGAGTGAGCAGGTCTCTTGAAGACACAGCCGGTGGGCTCCCTGGGCCTCCCTTGGACCTCCACTTCTCCTATCGGGGAGGGTATGGCTTCTGCTCCAGAGGGCTGGATGCCACTATCTCTGACTCACGACTAGAGAACTTTCCAAGCTGCTGAGCCTGGGGTCTCTGTGATGCATGAGGAGGCACAAATGTAGGGCAGTGAAGGACACTGGGACCTTTGCAGGGGGCAAGGGAGCTTTTGGATGGTGGATGCCTCCCATGAGGAGAGCTTGAGGTCGCCTGCCCTCTGTTTTGCCTGTCATCATCACTTACCAATGGCCATTATAGGGCCCAGAGCTCTCCAGAAGGCCATCCACCCTGAAATGAAAGCCTAGCCTCCTCAGAGTGGGTCAGAGGAAGGGTGCTTATGGCCTATCTCTCTCGTTGAGTGTAGTTTACATCTGTTAGTAAATTTAAATGAGGAGTTAAATGTGGTTTAGATGGCCCCACTAGGTCCGTCCTCTGCCTAACGACTGTGCAGACCCATTAGCACAGTCATGCTTCGGGGTGACTCTTGCCTCCTGCGGGGAGAGGATGTTCCTCCCCCACACCCACCCATGGCTGGGAGACCGCTGAAGGCCCAACCTTCAGTCAGAAGACATGGGGAGTGACCACAGAGTCTGGGAGGAGGGGGTTGTACAGTTCCCACCTGTCCCTCCCTCCTCTCTGGCCCGGCTGGGGGTGGGGCAACTCTTATGGTCAGCAGCCCTTCAGCCCACAGTAGAGCTGAGCTGAGAATGTCCCGGGAAGCTGCTGAGCTCAACCTCCCACGTTAGAGCTGGGGAAACTGAGCTACCTGGTTTGGAAGAAGGTCAGAGTTCTGTCCTGGGAGGGCATCAGCCTCTCCTGTGCAGCCTTGAACAAGTATGAGCCTGAGACGGAACCCAGGTGGGGCCTGGGCACGGGCGTCTTTTGCAGGCCTCCGAGGACTCTGATATGCCCAGGGAGGTTACACAGGGTGGGCAGTGGAGCACTTCAGTCTGGATGCATGCTGCTGCTGAACGATGGGACCTGCGTCCGCCCGGCCACACAGCCCAAGGCCACGAGGGGCAGCAACAACAATGATGTGTATTTGTGTGGCTCCTTGATATTGCAGGACTCCTGAAATCCCCCAAATCGTCACTCAGGGGTTTGGGGGACTCTCTAGGCTTGTCTCCTGGGGGCTCGTAAACAAACCTGTTAGCTACCAAGTGGCACGGGGACAGGCCTTCCTATTCTGCTCCGGTGTCCCTCAGATATGCCTGCTTGCGAGGCTGTTTGCAGTAGCGCAGTCCTGCATCTGTAGGCTTGTCCTTCAGCCCCTTGCTCTCCACTGGATCCAGTCCCTTCTCAGCACCATGTGTCAGCTGGACACACCCAAGACCCTCCGCTGCGTCCTGCTGCCCAGGTGGGCCATTCTGTCTCCTGGCCTTGCGGCCGCCTCTGAGCCTCACACGTCTGATGCGGAGGGGCTGGGGCTCTCTAGCAGCCAATGGCTCCCCACATCATGGAGTCCTCCCTGCACTGAGCTGCGGGGGGGAGAGGGTTCTCTTCTCCCTTAACACCTGCTGCTGTCATAGGTCCTGATGTCTTCTGAGTTTCAGTGCACACCAGCCTTTCAATTGTTGTTGATAGCTTTTCTCTTTCACAAGGACTTGGAATATGTATCTATGGGGTGTGGTCAGGAGAGAAATCTGTCTTCCAGACACTAGAATCCTGGTCCCCAAGTTTAAACCTCTGCTATAAAGCTAAGCTGGCTTGTCTGGCTCTGCCTTTGGAAGGAATTCTCTTTAATGGTCTTCTCAAATCAGGCAGGTAGACTTCTGGTCTACCCCGAACCTATTTCTAACTGTCTTTCCAGGATCCCTGTCTAGGTTGTATCATTGCCTGCTCCTGCCCTACCTTCTGCAGGCCCTTTCTGGCTTTCCATCCTGCAACCTTCATGCTGGCTGTGTGGACTCACTGGTAGAGCAGATCACACCAGGGAAGAAGAGGTTGTCCCCAGCATACTTTGCTCCCAGCATAATTTTCCCTCCCACCTCACTGGCTAGCATAAGGTCACACACCCACCTTTAAGTCACTGGCGAGGGTCCTAGGATAATCATGATTGGCTGACACCTATAGGGACCCATCTTCTGAGGCTGGGGAGGAGCTGAGCTTCACCCCCTCCTCCCACCCCAACCAGGCACTGGGGCAGAGTGTGAATATCCACAAAAACTCCTCTCTACACCTTTGCATACTTGCATGAACTTCCTCAGGCTGCTGTAACAAATTACTCTAAGCTTCATGACTTAGAACAACAGAGATTTATTCTTGCACAGTTCTGGGGGCCAGAAGTCTGGAATTAAGGTGACAGTGGGGACACGCTTTCTCCAAAGGGTCTAGGGAACAATCTGTTTTTGCTTCCTCCAGCTTCCGGCCGCTGCAGGTGGTCTGTGGCCTGTGGTCACATTGCTCCACTCTCTGCCTCCTCCTCTCCTCTGTGTCTCATGAAGACACTAGTCATTGCATTTAGGTCCACCTGAATCATCCAGGATGGTCTCCACATCTCAAGCTCTTGAACTTAGTTATGTGTATAAAGACCCTTTCCTGAATAAGGGCAAGTAACAGATTTAGAGGTTGGGATGTGGACACGTTCGTCCCACTTCAGTATTCTTTCCTCCTGTCAGTAGAGATAAGGGTGGTGGGAGAGCTCATCTTGGGAGACAGGCAAGACACCGAGCATCTAACAAAGCTGATCCCTAGAAGCCCCGGGTGGGCGAGGAGGCTGAGTGGCCCGGCCCTGCAGGACCTGCCTGGAGAGGGAGGAGTAGCTGGGTCTGGTTCGGGGGTTTACTTCTCCCCTTTTCCTGGTTCATTTCCCCACTGTCCCACTTGGTCTTGATTACCGGAATTTTTCTGTGATCATAGAATTCTCTCATTGTGCCTTGCCCGACATCCGAAACAGCAAGCAGCCTGCCTGGCATTGAAAAGGAAAAAGTTTCTGGAGGACGCACCTGGGGCCAGAAGCCTTGAAGTGCTGTGGGTCTGGGGCTTGTGAAGGGAAGCTGAGATGGGGGAGGGTGGGGGAGGGCAGAAGACTGGTCCCGAAGGCCAGAGATGGTCTCCTGATCCAGACCCCCTGCCCCGGACTCTGTGTGTGTGTGTGTGTGTGTGTGTGGCACAAGAGTCACCCACCCTGGGCACTTGGGGTCGTCTCGGGCCCCAACTGAGAAGCCTCCCCGGCTGCCTTTCCCAAGCCCCCAGGCCTGAAAGCTAGAGGCCCAGGGCGAATAAAAGAGTCTGGGCAAAAGGCTCCAAGGCAGTTCAAAGAAGAGAGAGACTGGGGATGAAGTTTTCAAGCCACATCCAAGGGGAGGGCTTTTCATCTGCCAGCCTTTGAATCGGGAATCAAGGCGGGCAAAGTTACTACCAGGTTAAAGTTTAAATGGCACAGAAAGGGGAGCCGGGAAGATGAAACAGCGGCCGTCTGGCCAGGGGAACAAAGCCGGAGCCCGGCCCGGGCACCTGGCCGCAGAGGCGCCGAGCTGCCGTGAGCGGTCCCAGCGAGGAGAGGCTGTGCCGCCGCCATTGTTCCGCTTAAGAAGGAAAGTAATTGAAAGGAAAGGTGAGGCAAGGAGAGGCTGCCGGCCTGTGTGACAGCCTGGATCGTTAGAAAATAATTTAAAGGGAACAGGCCCATCAAGCAGTTTCTCTTATGGAAATGCCATCATTGAAGAGAAAGGGAGGGGACGGTGGGGGAAGCCTTTTCATTCTTTGAAAAGAGGGAGTTTTATTTTTTCCTCCCCCCCACCCCCCAACCAAGTGCAGACTTGAATATCATGTGGAATCCCTTGTATTTGCAAACTTGCTTCAGTCGCTTAACTTCCCTGGGGCTGGGGATCCTCTCCAGAGCCTGGGGGCGGGGGGGGGGGAGCTGGGAGTTTTGGAGGGAACACGGGGCTGTATCTGCACAGGCATTTCATTCTGAGACAGGATCCCTGCTGTCTTGAGAAGCAGAGTTCCTGGTCACCTCCTGGCTGCTTCTGCCTGCTCCCCTTGCGACCAACGGTGATTTTGGCCATCTTAGGGACAAGAACAGGTGAGTTAGCATTCTGCCCCAGAGGGGCTCAGGTGCACCTTACACCCACACTCGTTCCAGATGACACTTCCCCATTCCCGCTGTCTGACTGGATGCAGAGGAACATTCTTGATCACATTGTTTCAGCCTTCTGGAAGTAAACATGTTCATAATTGTCAACAGTAATCAAGCAAGCATCTAGTACATGTCAGATAAAGCCCTAGTGAGCAAGACCTAGATCCCTGTGTTTAGGAACCTCAGTCTAGATGGAGAGCTGAGCAAATAATAACAAGGCAGGCTGGTAAGAAGCCTTGTGGCTGTGGTGGCTGCTTAACCTGGTCTATGGACCGTCAAGGAAACCTACCTGAGGAGGTGACGCTTGAATTGAGTCGTGAAGAGTCATTAGCTGCCAGTGAGGGGGATGCTACTTCCAGCCAACATGGAGCGGCATGGATCGGTTTTACCTTCCTGCCTGAAACAACCAAGAAACAACAAATCATGAAACGATAGTTTGCAAGACATTGGCCATTAAGAAATGAAGGGCCGTATTACCTGAGAGTTGGAAATCAAAGGAGGTGAACCTTGCGTCTGCTCCAGCTGTGTGCCTTGCAGGAGTCTCCAAGTCACAGCACAGGGAGGGGAATTTGGGGAGAGACTGGCAGACTCCCGATGTTGAGGTGACAGAGCTGAGAGGTGGGAGACCAAGGTGGCTAAAGTTTGCAGGGAAGGGGATCTGACAGGAGAAAGTCCAACACAGAGAGAACTCTGGAGAATACGCAAATATTCAAGAGAATATCAGCCAGCCCATATGTGTGGGGAAGGTAACTGAGGCCAGGCAATGAACCACCCGAAGGGTCAGAGTGAAGAGTAACTGCACCCAGAATAAAGCACAAGAATGTTTACAGGAATACAAAAATACCCAGCACCCAGAGAGGTCAAATGCATTATGTCTGGCATCCATTTACAAATTACCAGGCATGCAAAGAAGCAGCAAAATGTGAGCCAGGATGAAGGAAAATGACTCAATCAAAACTGACCTAGAACCGATGCAGATGTTAGAATGAGCAGACAAGGACGTTAAAACAGTTCTCGTGACCCTATTCCATATGTTCAAAAAGTTAATTAGAGACACAGAAGACATGAAAAAGACCCAGATCAAGCTAGGAGAAATGAAGGCTCCTGTGATGGAGACTGAAAAGTGCACTGGATAGGATTAATAGGAGATTGCACACCGCAGCACAAAAGACTGGTGGACTTTAAAACAAGCAATAGTAACTATTCAAAATGAAATGAAGAGGGAAAAAATAATACAAAGAAAGCAAGACAGTAAATAACATCAGTGATTCATAGGACAATATTCAGTGACCAAATATACCCATCATGAGAGTGTCTTAAGGAGAAGGTGCATGCCGTAAACATATTTGAAGTCATAGTGCCCCAAATCTCTACAAACTTTCTGAGAAATATAAACCCACGGTTCCAAGAAGCTCAATGAACTCTAAGCACAGGAAACATAAAGGAAACTACCTCTAAACCCATCTTAACCAAATGGTTCAAAACCAGTTATAAAGAGAAAAAATTTAGAGAAGGAAAAGAAAGAAAAAAGACATGATGTGTAGAGAAATAAAGGATGAAAAAGATTTCTCACAAGAAGGAGTGCAGATGAGAAGACAGTGGAACAACATATTTTAAAATACAGGCACAACTCACAGGTGCCATGGGTTTGGTTTCAGACCACTGCAATAAAACGGATATCACAACAAAGGGAGTCAAAGGAATGTTGTGGTTTCTCAGTACATATGGAAATTTGTTTATACTCTATCATAGTCTATGAAGTGTGTAATAACCCTAGGTGCAGAAAACTGTATATACCTTGATTCAAAAATACTTTATTGCTAAAAATTGCTAACTGTCATCTGAACTTTCAGCAAGCCATAATCACTGATCATGGATTGCCATAACAAACTTAATAATGATGAAAAAGGGTGAGATATTGTCACATGTGACACAGACACACAAAGTGAGCAAATGCTGTTGGAAAAATGGTGCTCAGTGTGGGGTTGCCAGAGACCTTGAATTTGTAAATGGCAACATCTGCATAGTGCAATACAGAGAAATGTAATAAAACAAGGGATGCTAATATTGAAAGAAAGTTGAAAGAATTGTCAACTTGGAGTTCTATACCTAGTGAAAATATTTTTCCAGATTGAAGGTAAATAGAGAGAGGATCCTAAAAATATGATGAAGCACCAGGAATTTGTCTCTCCACCTAGACAATAATAATGCTGGGCAGAATCTTTCTGATCTATTTTGGAACTCTGAAGTCTAATGAAACCTTGCAACTTCCAAGGTGAGGGTTGGATGGCAAATTGTAGTGAATTTTGGCCAATTTAAGCTTGTAGCATGATAGCAGCTCTCCATCTCTCACCCACAGCCCTGTGGCAGGCAGTCATACCCATGTTTTTGAAGGAGCTTGAGTGCAGCTTATGGGAGCTAGGGAGGGCAGAAAGGACTTTATCCTCTAAATACTGGGAATCTGTGCTCCTATTGCTAATTGCAGGTTCTATTCAAAGAGGTACAGCCAAGAGGTGGGTAGCCATTTTTTATTGTACCTCTCCCCATTGTGACAAGCACCTTCTCCTCTAGCTGAACTAACTTCCAGGTTGCTTTCCCTACCTCTTCATTTTTCTACTTTCCCTCTTTTGGGAACCAGACATTAAAATCTAGGACATTCATAAGCTACTGCATATACAGGAACAATTAGGATATGACCACACATGCCTAGGGAAAGGCATAGGCTCAGGAGAAAACTGGAAAGACCTCAAATTTCCATGTCAGGCTAATCCTTGGTATAGAGATAGTCTAAGTAATAATTAAAAAAAAAAAAAACAATGACGACAAACATCAAAACATAAGGAAGGGAGAGAATCTGATTTCTAGTGTTATCACATTGTTAGATTTATGCCCAGTTTTCAATGAAAACAGCAGAAGGTAGAAAGAAGGGAAGAAAGACAGACAGACCTACCAGGAAGGTAGGACCATTCAAAAGAAAAAAATGAATAATGGGCAGAAACTGTCCTTGAAAAAGATCTGAAGGCAGATCTCCCAAAAAGTTTAAAGAAGTGTCATAAAGCTGTCCAAAGAACTAAAGTAAGATGTGCAGAAAGTCAAGGAAATGGTGTATGAAAAAAAGAAATGCCAAGAAGAGATAGAAATCATAAAAAAGAAAACCAAAAAGAAATTCTGGAGCTGAAAAGTACAATAATTGAAATGAAAAATTCACTGGTGGGATTCAAAGGTGTATTTGAACAGTCAGGAGAAAGAATTGAAGATTGGACAGAGGAAATTATTGAATCTGAGGAACTGAAAAATGAAAAAATCAACGAGAGTGAACAGAGCTTAAGGAACCTGTGGGACACCATCAAATGGAAGCATAAGCATTGTGGGTGGGATTCCCAGAAAGAAAGAGGGGCAGAGAGAACACGTGAGGAAATAATGGCTGAAAACTTCCCAAATTCAATGAACTACATGAATAAAAGCATCCAAGAAGCTCAACAAACTCCAAGTAAGATGAATTTAAGGAGACCCACACAAAGACACATTGTATTCAAACTTACAAAAACCTAAAGGCAAACAGAAAATCTTGAAAGCAGCAAGAAAGTAGTGAATCATCACATACAAGGGATCCTCAATAAGAATGGCAGCATACTTTTCATCAGAAACTTTGGAAGTTAATAAGCAATGGGCCAATATAGTCAAAAGGCTAAAAGAAAAACTGTCAACCAAGAATCTGATATCTGGCAAAACTCTTCTTCCAATCTGAGGGAGAAATACCCAGATGAACAAAAATTGAGACCATTAGACCTGTCCTGCAAGGAATGCTTAAGATAGTCCTCCAAGGTGAAAAGAAAGAACACAAAACAGTAACTTGAAGCCATATGAAGAAATAAAGATCTCAACGAAGGTAAATATATGAGAAATTATAAAAGCCTATATTATTAAAACAATGGTTTATAACTCTATTTTGTTTTCTACATGATTTAAAAGATCAGTCATTAAAAACTATTGTAACTTTGGTTTATAACTCCACATTCAGTATTCTGCATAACTTGAGACACCAATGTAGTTAAAAAATTATTGATTTATGTTGTGAGGCATACAATGTTTAAATATCTAATTTTGTGAAATCAACAACTGAAAGGGGGTGAGAACTGAGTTGAAAAGGAGCAGTTTTTGTATGTGATTGAAATTAAGCTGGTATAAATTAAAATCGGAGTGTTATAACTTTAGGATATTAAATGTAATCTCAATGATCACCATAAAAAAAAAACTATAAACATAAACAAAAAGGAATTGAGAAAGGAGTTTAAACATTTCACTACAAAAAAAAAATCAACAAAAGAAGACAGTAGTTCAGGAAATGAGGGACAAAAGTTATGTCATATGGGAAAAAATAGCAAAATCAGAGTAGTCCTTCCTTATCAGTAATTACTGTAAATATAAATGGACTAAACTCTACAATCAAAAGACAGAAACTGGTAGTGTGGATAAAAACATGATCCAACTGCATACTGTCTATAAGAGTCTCACTTTAGATCCTAAGATAGAAACAAATTGAAGTGCAAGGATGGAAATAGATATTCTTTGAAAACAGTAAACAAAAGAGCAGTAGTGGCTATACTGATGTTGGAAAAAATAGACTTTAAAACAAAAAGTTTATGAGAGAGAAAAGGACATTTTATATTAATAAAATGTTCAATACATTAGGAAGATAAACAACTATAAACACATGTACAACTAATGACAGACCATCAAAATACATAAAGCAAAAACTGACAGAACTGAAGGAAAAGTAGACGGTTTTACAATAGACAGTTGGAGACATCAATACCCAACCCTCAATAATGGACAGAACAACCAAACTAAAGATAAGTAAAGAAATGAAGAGCTTAATGCAATAAACAAACAAGGTATAATAGACATGTACAGAACACATTTCCTAACAACTAGAATAAACACAGTTTTTGTCAAGTGCACATGGGAAATTTTCTGGGATAACCCATATGTTTAGGTCACAAATTACATGTAGAGCCTGTACAGTTAAAGAGGTAGATATTATACCAATCTTTTTCTCTGACCACAACAGGATGAAGTTATAAATCAACAACAGAAGTCAAACTGGAACATTCACAAACTTGCAGAAATTAAGCAGCACACCCTTTTTATTTATTTATTACATCTTAATTTAATTTTATTTTTTTCAGTGTTCCAAGATTCATTGCTTATGCACCACTCCCAGTGCTCCATGCAATATGTGCCCTCCTTAATACCCACCACCAGGCTCACCCATCCTTCCACCCCCCCCCCCTCCAAAACCCTCAGTTTGTTTCTCAGAGTCCACAGTCTCTCATGCTTCATCTTCCCCTCTGATTACCCCAATTCACTTTCTTTTCTTTCTGCTAATGTCCTTCATGTTATTCCTTAGAGCAACACACTTTTGAACAACCAATGGGTCAAGACAGAAATTGTAGGGGAAATTAGAAAGCACACAGAGGTGAATGAAAAGAAAAACACAAAAGATAAAAAGATATGGAAAACAAGGAAAACAGGATAAAGGGAGGAATTGTAACTATAAATGCTTACATTAAAAACCAAGAAAGATCTCAAGTTAACACGCTAGCTTTATAACTTAAGGAACTGTAAAAAGAAGAACAAATTAAATCCAAAGCTAGGAGAGAGGAAAGAATAAAGATTAGAGCAGAGACAAATGAACTAGAAAATGGAAAAACAATAGAGAAAATCAATGACACCAAAAGTTAGTTCTTGGAAAAGATCGACAAATTGATAAAACTTTAGACTGAGAGACTAAGAAAAAAGGGAGAAGACTCAAATTACTAAAATCAGAAATGAAAATGAGAACATTCCTACTGACTTTACAGAAATAAAATGATTATAAGAGATCTATGGATAATTGTACACTAAAAAATTGGATAATCTAGATGAAAGGGAAAAATTCCAAGAAACACAAACCTCCCAAGAGAAAATCATGAAAAAAGAGAAATTCTGAATAGACCTGTAACTAGTGAGGAGATTGAATCAGTAATCAAAAATCTCTTGACAAATTAGAACCTTGGACCTGATGGTTTCACTGGTGAATTCCACCAAATGCTTAAAGAAAAACTAATAGCAATGTTCTCAAACTTTTCCAAAAATTAAAGAGGTGAGGAACACTTCCATAACTCATCTTATGAAGCTGATATTACTCTGATACCAGAATAAGATAGACACTGCAAGAAAAGAAAACTACTGGCCAATATTCCTCATGAACACTGATGCAAATATCCTCAGCATAATACTAGCAAATCAATACTAACAACATATTAAAAGGCTTATACACTATGACCAAGTAGAATTTAATTTTTGGGATTGCAAGGATGATCCCACATATGACAACTGAACAATGTAATACAGGCATTAACAGAATGAAGGGGAAAAGTTGCATGATCATCTCAATTGATGCTGAAAAAATATTTAATAAAATTCAACACGACGAGGCATCTGGGGTGGCTCAGTTGGTTAAGCATCTGCCTTAGGTTTGGGTCATGATCTCAGGGTCTTGGGATGGAGCCACATCAGGCTCCCTACCAAACAGGGAGCCTGCTTCTCCCTCTCCCTCTGCCTGCTCCTCGCCCACTTGTGCATACTCTCTCTCTGTCTGTCAAATGAATAAATAAAATCTTTAAAGAAAATTTCAACACTGTTTCTGGATTGAAACTTTCAACATACTAGGAATAGAAGGTGACTATCTCAACATAATAAAAGACTTATATGAAAATCCATAGTGAACATCTTAATTCATAGTAAAACACTGAAAGCTTTTCCTTTAAGATCAGAAATAAGCCAAAGATGTTCATTTTTGCCACTTCTGTTTAATACAGTACTGGGAGTTCTAGTCAGAGCAATTAGACAAGAAAAGACATCCAAATTGGTAAGGAAGAAGTAAAATGATCACTGTTTACAGATGATATGACCTTCTATGTAGAAAACTAAAAATTCCACAAAAATGATAAAACTAATAAATGAATTCAGCAAAGTAGCAACATACAAAATCAACACACAAAAATCAGTTTCTTTTCTATACACAATCAATGAACAATTCAAAAAAGGAATTATGAAAAAAAATTCCATTTATAATAGCATCAAAAGGAATAAAATAGGGGCACCTGGGTGGTTCAGTTAAGCAGCTGTCTTTGGCTCAGGTCATGATCCTGGGGTCCTGGGGTGAGGCCCTGTGTCAGGCTCCCTGCTCAGTGGGGAGTCTGCTTCTCTCTCTCCCTTTGCTGCTCCCTCTGCTTGTGCCCTCTCACTCAAGCTCTCTCTCAAATAATTAAATAAAATATTTCTTTTAAAAAAAAAGAATAAAATACTTGGGAGATACAAAACACTGTTACAAACATTGCTGAAAACTACAAAACTTTGCTGATAGATATTAAATACAAATACATTGAAACACATCTTGTATTCATGGTCTGAAGACTATTAAAATGTCAATATTAACCAAAATGATCTACAGAGTCAATGCAATCCATATCAAAATCCTGATGATGTTTTTAAAGATTTTACTTATTTGAGAGAGAGACAGTGAGAGAGAACACGAGTGAGGAGAAGGTCAGAGGGAGAAGCAGACTCCCCATGGAGCTGGGATCCCGATGTGGGACTCGATCCCGGGACTCCAGGATTATGACCTGAGCCAAAGGCAGTCGTCCAACCAACTGAGCCACCCAGGCATCTCCTGATGATGTTTTTAGCAGAAAGAAATATCCATCCTAAAATTGATGCAGAATCTTAAGTAGAATTTTGAAAAAGAAAAACAAAATTAAAAGACTCACAGTTCCTTATTTCAAAACTTACTACAAAGCTGTGGTAGTTAAAACAGTGTGGTATTGACGTAGAGATTTATGTAGACAATAAAATAGAATTAAAAGCTCAGAAATAAACCTGCACATACATACTCAGATAAGTTTTGACAAGGGAGCCAAGACTATTCAATGGGGAAAAACACCCTTTTCAACAAATTGTCCTGGAAAACCTGGATATTCATATGTAAAAGAATGCAGTTGGACATCTACCTAATACCATATAAAAAAATGACCTCAAAATGGAAGAAGGACAAAAAAGAAAGACCAAAATCAATAAAACTCTTAGAAGAACACAGCATCAAACCTTCAGAGTATTGCATTTGGCAATGATTTCTTGGATATCACATCAAAGGCACAAGTAACAAAAGAAAAAATAGACAGCTGGACTTTATAAAAGTTTAACAATTTTTGTACATCGAAAGACACCGTCAGTAGGGGTTGAAGGAGAATACTTGCTGTGGGGCGCACTGGGTGATGCATAGAAGTGTTGGGTCACTATGTCACACACATGAAACTAACACAACACTGTATGTTAACTAACTGGGATTAAGACATAAAAATAACCCCAAATAAATAAAATGATGCTTCTCTTTGGAAAGTGATCCCACACAAAAAAAGACAGTGTCAACAGAGTAAAAAGACAACCCATACGATGGGAGAAAATATGACCGATAGGGATTAATATATTCAGAAAAGGGAACTCAGCACCCCAAATCAAAGAACCTAATTAAAAACAGGCAAAAAACTCAAATAGCTGTTTCCCCAAAGAAGATATTCAGATAGCCAATAAGTGCTTAAGAAGATGTTTCAAGATTACTAATTATTAGGGAGTTGCAAATCAAAACTACAATGAGATACCACCTCATACCCATTAGGATGGTTTTGTAAAAGAAGGAAAGTAAATGACAAGTATGGGTGAGAATGTGGAGAAGTTGTAACCCTTGGGCACATTGGTAAGAATGTAAAATGTTTCAGCTACTATGGAAAACAATATGACAACTTGTAAAAAAAAATTTAAAATAGAATTACCATATGATCCACCACTTCTATTTCTGGGCAAATACTCAAAAGAATTGAAAGCAGGGTCTCAAAGAGACATTTGTACAGTCAGGTTCATAGCAGTATTATTCACAACATTTAAAACATGGAGGCAATCCAAGTATCTATCAGTGGATGAATGGATAAGCAAAATGTGGTATATACATATAATGGAATATTATTCAGCTTTAAAAAGGAAAGAGATTCTGATATATTCTGCAGCATGGATGAACCTCAAGGACTTTATCCTAAATGGAATAAGCCAGTCACAAAAAGACAAAAACTATATGATTCCACTTATATGAGGTACTTACTCTGTCAAAATCACTGAAGTAGAAAGTAGAACGGTGGTTGCAAGGTGCTGAAGGGAATGGAATGGGAGGTTATTGTTTAATGGTGCAGAGTTTCATTTTCCCAAGATGAAAGAATTCTGGAGATAGATGGTGGTATAATTGCACAACCTATGAATGTACTCAATGTCACTGAACTGTCCAGTTAAAATCGTTAAGATTGTAAATTTCATGTTGTGTCTCTTTCACCACAATAAAAAGAATGGAGACAAAAAACTTTCTTTAGACATACAAAAGCATAAGAACTCCATTTTAGATACAAAGACACAAATAGGTTACATATAAAAAGATGGGAAAAGGTAAATCATTGCTAACACTAATAAAAGAAAGTAGACAAGGTAAAGCTTTACAAGAAAAAAGTAGTACAGTTACAAGAAGGTTATTTTACAATCAGAAAAGTTTCAGTACATCAAGAGGACATAACCATTATAAATTTTTATATACCTATTAGCTAAGATTTGAATTATATGAAGCAAAAACTAATAGAACTACAAAGAGAAATGGAAAAAATCTACAGTTATAGCCAGAGGTTTCAATATCTTTCTGTTAATATTTAATAAAATATATACACAGAAAATTAGTTAAGAGTGTAGAAGGCTTGGGGTGCGTGGGTGGCTCAGTCAGTTAAGCTTCTGACTTTTGATTTTGGCTCAGGTCATGATCCCGGATCTCATGATCCCATGAGATCAAACCCCATATTGGTCTCCGAACTCAGTGAGATTCTCCCTCTCCTTCTCCTTCTGCTCCTTCCTATGCTTGTGATCTCTCTCTCTCTCTCTCAAATAAATAAATAAAATCTTTTAAGAAAGTATGGTAGGCTGGAATAGCACTACCAACCAACTCTACCTGCCACCTACAAATGACTCTATCCAACAAGGGCAGAATACACATGCTTTGCAGATGCAAGGGCACATGGGATATTGGCCAAGCTAGACTATATTCTGGACCATGGGGTGAGTTGCCACAAACTTAAAAGGATTTAAATCTGTTCACATTGGAATTAAATTACGAAGGAGTAACAGAAAGATCATTAGAAAGACCACAAATACTTGGAAACAAAAAGACATACTTCTAAGTCACTCATGGCTCTAAGAAGAAATCAAAAGGGAAAAAGTTATAAGGTATTTTTTTGAATGAAAATGATGAAACACTACACAGCTTGTGGGATGCTCCAAATCAGTACTCAAAGGCATAGTCATAGCACTAGAGGCTTCCATTAGAAAGGAAGAGCACTCCCAAACCAATGATCTCCTCTCTTGACTTAAGAAACTAGAAACAGAAAAGCAAATTAAGCTGAAAGTAACCACAGTGAAAATCAATGAACTAGAAGTAGAGGAAATGAATGAAGTCAAAATCTAGTTCCTTTAGGAGATCAATAAGTATAGTAAATTCTGGGACACCTGGATGGCTCCGTTGGTTAAGCATCTGCCTTCGGCTCAGGTCATGATCAGGGTCTCCTCGGATCGAGCTCTGCACTGAGCTCCTTGCTCAATGGGAAGCCTGCTTCTCCTTCTACCTCTGTCTTGCTTCTCTCTCTGTCAGCTGCTCTCTCTGCTCTCTCTTTCTCTCTGTCAAGTAAACAAAATAAGATCTTAAAAAAAAATAGTAGGGGCGCCTGGGTGGCTCAGCGGTTAAGCCTCTGCCTTCAGCTCAGGTCACGATCTCAGGGTCTTGGGATCAAGCCCCACATCTGGCTCTCTGTTCAGTGGGAGCCTGCTTCCCTCTCTCTCTCTCTCTCTCTGACTGCTTCTGTGCCTACTTGTGATCTCTGTCTGTCAAATAAATAAATAAAATATTAAAAAAAAAATAGTAAACCTCTAATTGGACTGATTAAAAAAATACAGAGGGGGGTACAGTGATTTCTTTCTTTCTTTTTTTTTAATATTTTATTTATTTGACAGAGAGAGAGATCACAAGTAGACAGACAGAGAGAGAGGAGGAAGCAGGCTCCCCGCTGAGCTGAGAGTCTGATGTGGAGCTCGATCCCAGGACCCCGAGATCACGACCCGAGCCGAAGGCAGCAACCTAACCAACTGAGCCACCCCGGCGCCCCAGTACAGTGATTTCTAATATCAGTAATAAGCGTAGCTTTTTTTTTTTTTAAAGATTTATTTATTTATTTTAGAGAGAGAGTGGGATGGGGAGGGACAGAGGACGAGGGAGAGAATCTCAAGCAGACTCCACATGGAGCCTGGAGCCTGTCACAGGGCTTAATCCCCCCACCCTGAGACCATGACCTGAGCTGAAACCAAGAGCTAGACATTCAACCAACTCAGCCACCCAGCCTCCCCAGCAATGAGAGTGCCAGCATCACTAGAGCCTTTAGAGATTTTTTTAAAAAAAATTTTATTTATTTATTTGACAGACAGAGATCACAAGTAGGCAGAGAGGCAGGCAGAGAGAGAGGAGGAAGCAGGTTCCCTGCTGAGCAGGGAGCCCGATGTGGGGCTCGATCCCAGGACCCTGGGATCATGACCTGAGCCGAAGGCAGAGGCTTAACCCACTGAGCCAACCAGGCATCCTGAGACTTTAGAGATATTAAAAAGATAATAAGAGAATCTCAGGGTGCTTGAGTGGCACAGTTGGTTGAGTATTTGACTCTTGGCTTTGGCTCAGGTCATGGTCTCAGGGTTGAGGGGTATCGAGCCTTGTGACAGATTCTGCACTCAGTGTGGAGTCTGCTTGAGATTCTCTCCCTCTCCCCCTCCTCCACTCTCTTCTCTAAAATAAATAAATAAATCTTAACAAAAAAGTAAGAGAATCTTATGAATGACTCTTTGTGAATATATTCAATATTTTAGATGAAATGAACAAAATCCTTGAAAGTCATAAACTATCAAATCTCATCCAAGAAGAAGTAGGTAACCTGAATTTCTCTATGTCTTTTAAAATACTTTAATTTGTAATTAAAAACAGTCCCACAAAGAAAACTGCAGGCTCTGGTGCCTTTTAGTGAATTCTATTAAACATTAAAAAAAGAAATAACATCAATTTTATACATGTTTTCTAGAAAATTGAAGAGGAGGAAATATTACCACCTATGAGGTTAGCATTGCCCTGATATCAAAACAGAGAAAAGCACTACAATAAAAGGAGGCTACAGACCAATTCCTTCATGAATTATGTATATTTTACTACAAAAAAAAAAAGAAGGCGAAGAGACTTTTTCAGACATGCAAAAGCTATAGACTAATATCCTTCATGTTTAGATGTGTAAAATTTTAAGCATCAAAGTCTTAGGAAACTGAATCTGATAGATGATATATCATGACCAAGATGGTTTAACATTTGAAAATTAGGGCGCCTGAATGGCTCAGTGGGTTAAGCCGCTGCCTTCGGCTCAGGTCATGATCTCAGGGTCCTGGGATCGAGTCCCGCATCAGGCTCTCTGCTCAGCGGGGAGCCTGCTTTCCTCTCTCTCTCTCTCTGCCTGTCTGTCTACTTGTGATGTCTCTCTGTCAAATAAATAAATAAAATCTAAAACAAATAAACAAACAAACAAAAAAAACCCCAGAAAACATTTGAAAATTAATCAATGCAATTGACCATATTTGAGAACAAGGCACAAAACCCTGTATAATCACCTTCACTGACACAGAAAAAGCACTCACTAAAATTCAATATCCTTTCCTGATACAAAAACATTCTCAACTAATTAGTCGTAGAAGGGAACTTCTTTAACTTGAGAAACATATGGGTAATATCACATTTAATGGTGGAAGACTGAATGCGTTCCTCCTAAGATAAGGAGGAAGACGAGGGTGTCTACTCTCACGCTACCATTTAGTTCATATTGGAGGTTCTAGCCAGTGAAATGGGGAAAAGAGAATGGGAAGTGAGAGAAAGAGAGGGAAGAAAGAAGAAGAGAAGGAGGAAGCAGAGAGGAGGGAGAAGAGAAAGGGAGGGGAAGGGGAAGGGAGGAGGTTGGGTGAAGGGGAGGGAGCTCCGGAAGAGGAAGAAAGGGAGGGAAAAATGGAGGGGGTGGGGAAGGAAGAAAGAAAGAAAGAAGAAAGGGCATTTAGATTGAAAAAGAAGTAAAAATATCTTAATTTGCAGGTGACATGATTGTCTATGTAGAAAATCTGATGGAATCTTTAAAACAACCACTAGAATTAATAAGACTGGCAGGGTGGCAGGCTACAGAGAAATTATATTTTTATTTTTTTATTTATTTTTATTTTTATTTATTTATTTTTTAAAGATTTTATTTATTTATTTGACAGAGAGAGATCACAAGTAGGCAGAAAGGCAGGCAGAGAGAGGGAGGAGGAAGCAGGCATCCCAGGACCCTGAGATCATGACCTGAGCCAAAGGCAGCGGCTTAACCCACTGAGCCACCCAGGCACCCGAGAAATTATATTTTTATATACTAGCAAGAAACAATAGAAATTAAAATTAAAAATACCATTTATATTAATATAAAAAATACTTAGGAATAAATCTGGCAAAGGATGAGTGAGAACTGAAAATTGCAAAATGTTGCTGAGGGAAATAGAGAACTATGCCTTGTTCATTGGTCAGAAAACTCAGTATTTTTAAGTTGTCTTTCCAAATTTATCTACAGATCAAAGTAACCCCAATCAAAATCCCTGAGGCCTTTTTTTGTTGTTGTTAAAATTGACAGGCTAGTTCTAAAATTCATTCAGAAATGCAAAGGGGGAAGTACAAGAGCCAAGACAACTTTGCAAAAGACACATTTAGGGATTAGGGTGATTTCAAGCCTTACAAAAAGCCGCAGTAATCAAGAAAGTGTGGTACTGATGTAAAGATCCAGGGATGAATGGAACAGAATAGAAAACCCCGAAATGGGGCTCTTACCGTATATATGAACAACCGACTTTTGACAGAAGGACAAAGATAGAGAAAAGATAGTTGTTTTAACAAATAGTGTTGAAACAATTGAATATCCACGTGCAAAAAATGAACTCTGATTTATAACCCTCATCATACATAAAATGTAACCCAGAATGGATCATACACCTAAATGTAAAATATGAAACCAAATAACTTCCAAAGAAAACATGAAAGAAACACAGGAGACAAATTTTGAGCTTGTGTTTGGAAAAGATTTCTTAGATATGACATCAAAACCCTAGAAGCAAAAAAAAAAAAAAAAAAAAAAAAATCAGTAAATGGGACTTCCTCAGTGTTAAAAACTTATTTTCTTTGAAAGGATATTATTAGAGATAAAAAGACAAACTACAGAATATGATAGTTTTCACTCACATATCTGATAAAGGCTTTGTTTCTAGAATATATGAAGAGCTTTCAAAATGTAATAATAAGAATAAAAATAAACCAATAGAAAATGCAGAAGATTGGAAGACACCCTTCACTAAAGAAGACACCTGGCAAATAAGCGTGTGAAAAAAATGCTCAGAATCATTAGGCAATAAGGACATGCAATTTAATCCCACAGCAAGTTACCTCTAATCACCTATTAAAATGGTTAAAAGGGGGGCGCCAGGGAGGCTCAGTCGGTTAAGCAACCAACTCTTAGTTTCGGCTCAGGTCATGATCTCAGGCTCCTGACATGAGCCCCGCGTCGGGCTTGGCACTCAGCACAGAGTCTGCTTCAGATTCTCTCTCCCTCTCCTGCTGCCTCTCTCCTGCCTCATTCATGCTCTCTCTAAAAAATAAAGAAAATCTTTAAAAAATTAAAATAAAATAAAAAAGTTAAAATGAATAAGACTGGCCATACCCAGTGTTGGTGAGGACGCTGCTAAACCAGAATACTTACTATACTGCTGATTCGAGAAACAGTTGAACGGTTTCTTAAAAAATTTAAACGTGCACCTGTTGTACAATCCAGCCATTCTACTCCTAGGGAAATAAAAGCACGTGTCCATCCAAACACTTGAACATGAATGTGCATAGCAGCTTTATGTTTA
Organism: Mustela nivalis; assembly: GCF_964662115.1. Classification (NCBI taxonomy): domain Eukaryota; kingdom Metazoa; phylum Chordata; class Mammalia; order Carnivora; family Mustelidae; genus Mustela; species Mustela nivalis. The sequence continues at coordinate 33,021,307 of NC_139037.1, forward strand.
ACGACCGGATAACGCTTCGCAAAAGAAAGGAATGAGCTGCTGATACACACAAGGACACGATAGATGAATCATAAAATCCTTACGTCAAGGGAAGGATGCCCGGCATAAAAAGGCGTATGAGTGATAGGAGTCATGAGCGTCAATGTATATAAAACTCTGGAAACGGTAAACTAATCTGTGGAGACAGAAAGCAGATCGGTGGTTGCCTGGGGACCGGGGGCAAGGGGTGTGGAGGAGGGAGTATAGAATCAGGAGGAAATTTGGAAATTTGGGGACGCGACGGATGGGCTCACTACCTGGACTGCGGTGATGGTTTCCGGATTATTTGTGTGGATCCAAACTTAGCACAATATGCTCTTCAAATGTGTGTGATTTATTGCCTCTCATTACACCTCAATAAAACTGTTTGTTGTTGTTGTTTTTTAAAAGAAGGTACTGAAGGCAAAGGGGATGGGAACGTGCTCCAGGTGGAGGTTACAGAGGTCTGGAGAGCAGGACACAAGGGGTTCTAAGAAGAGAGAAGTTTCTGCATGACTGGAGAACGTGGCAGGAAGTTGAGAGTAGGCAGACATGAAACTGATTATTGGTCCCTTGTGACGTGCTTATCATTTGTTTTGTGCCTCCTTCAGGATCTCTGGGAAGCTTGGGACAGTGTCCAGGCCTGCCCCACTGCGGTCCTGTTTTTTCTTCTTGCAGGCCCCCGTGACACTCAGTCATTCCATGAAGGTGTTCGAGTGAGCCCTCTCCTGGGTTGGGGGCTCTGAATCATTAGGCAGAGCTTGAAGGAAGGGGGTTGTCAATGGAAGGAGAGGTTGGGAGGTGCCCAGTATTACGAGCTCAGAAGCTGGAGTGGATAGCCTGGGGATGGGCAGGGAGATGGGCCCCAGACCATGTCCCAGAGTTGCCTCAGAGCCTCCTTCCCCGCCTGTTCACAAAATCCAATGTGCAGAGGATTTGTATAACCAAGTCTGGTTTGCTGAATGAATATTCAGACACACTTCGGTCTAGCCTTGTTTTCTGCAGCTGTGTCAGTGCAAGGCTGGGTGGGGAGGCAGGGCACTGGGCAAGCAGAGTTTGAGAAAGCCCATGCATTGGCAAGAGAACTGGCCCTAACAGGGCAAAGAGTAGAATGGGGGAACTGAAACTTCTAAAACACCCCTCAGTAGCTAGGTCAGCGGATCATTTGGTGGGCTGATTTCCCCCAGCTTGATTTTTGTGAATCAGCATGTGAATCAGGGAGGAACCGACAAACAGTGATGTGATGTGATCCCCTGGACAGGGTTGTGAGTGGGGCGTTATCTGGAATCCACTGTGGGCCTAAGCTGTGCCGGGGGTGCCTGATGAAGGCAGAGAGAGGGGAAAAGGACAAGCAGGATCTTGCCTGGGACAAGGAAGACAAGAAAAATCAATATTGAACACGGTCAGCAAACAAGATGGTCTAAGAATGAATGACAATGGGGTAACATAAAAGATGATACAGGGGTTCAGCAGAGGAAAAACTGGACCACAGGGGCAGCAGGTGATGGTGAACGTCCTTTTGGGGAGACAGGGTAAACATCGGTATACAAGATGAATTTAGATTTGGATGGGGACAGGAAAGAAAAATTTTCCAGGTGAGGGGAAAGGCCCAGAGCTGAGGCTAAGAGATGAGAGGTGCAGTGACCAGCATGTACTGTATCATGTCAGTATCAGGTAGAATTCCCTTCCAAATGATCCTGCATAATATTAAAACCACCCCTTGATAAACGGTATGCAGCCAGGTTGGAAATGCCAACAGTGGTTGGGATTATTGGTGATAGGGTTTGCTTGTTTGTTAATGTGTTTTCTAGTGATTTTTCCACCGACAGTGTATATTACTTGTGTATTTCCAAAAAAAAATGTTAGGAATCTGCAAACCAACAAACCTACCCTGTTTGCCTTCAAGACCAGACCTTCCTGGGACAGTGGCTGGAAGACAGACCGGTTCTCCCTGCGAGATGGAAGCCCAGGGGTGTCCAGCCTCCATCTGTCTGTGAGGCTTCCCAGGGGCCTTGCATGCTCCTACCAGGCCATAGGCTGGACTGGACGTAGGCCAGCAGCAGGAGAACCTGCTCTGGCTGGCATTGCGAGGTGCCAGGCGCACCTGAGCAACCAGGCAGGTGTGACAGATGCCCTGGACCACATGGAGCTGGCTATGCCTTGTGCACACACCACCGTCCCATCCCACCTCCCCTCTCCAAACCTCCCTCTGCTTCCCGGCTAGCTCAGGTGTGGTGCATCTGTGGCCCATTGGCAGCTTTCTTGCCCGCAGTGCTAGGGAGCTGTCAGGTTAAAAGCTGGCTTGCTCGATTTGATCCCACATGTGAGCTGTTTTATTTCCCTCTCTCTCCCTTACATGGCTTCGGTGTGCTTTTATAAATATTTCACTAGCCTTGCTAAAGTCTATTTCATCTCTCTCTTAAATTTATTAAATATAAATGCAGCAACAACTCCAGCATAAGTCTCTCTTTGCTGTCAAAATCTCAGGCTCCCGTGGAAGTAAATATAATTTGCTTTGTTTACTGTGGGTAATTTGGAGCCCTGTCTTCTATATCAGCACCGCCCGTGCCCCCCAAATTTCTCTGCTGTCGTTACCAGGGGTCTGCTGCATCCTCATTGGGTCACGGGGACCCAGTGCCCTCTCTGAAGATGATCCAACAAAGAAACAGCAGGGGCTGTTCTCTGAGACTTGCCCAGCCAGAATCCGTTGGTTTGCTGGTCTCCAAAAGTCACCCTCAATGGGCAAACGGGCACCTGGACTCATCACCCCAGACCCATGCGGGCCTGGTGGTCTGTCAGAGTTGGGCTTTGCCCCTCGCCTCTTTTGGAGAACAGGCCCATCGGCACAGCTGGTGACCTGGCCAAAAGAGACGGCTATGAAATCTTGAGGGCATTGACATCCCTCTAGCCCCACCCAGACCCGCAGTGAACAGAACCAGGGGCAGGGCAGGAATTCTGGTCTCCAAAAGCAGGCCTTGAGCAGCCCCCCCCAACCCCCTGCCAATTCCTTTGTTCTTTGTTAATTGCAAAATAAACACAACCCTGCCCACCAACTGTGAAGAGAGATTTCTGCCAACCAGGGTAGCCAGGAGGCAGTGGCAGAGGTTGCCGCCCCTGGCCGCCTGTGATGTCCTGGAGGACCCAAGATCACCATGTCAGAGCGCGGAAGCACCCAGTTTGGGGCTTGCAAAGTCAGGTGCCCCCACCCCAGCCCCACCCAGCGGGCCAGCCGGTAAGGGGAATGGGACGCTAAGCTGGAGAGGCAGGCAAGATTTATTTGCATCTAGAATCAGTAAGAAGAGTTCCTTCTTTCAGAAAGAACTGGGCCTCTTTCACAAGGAAATGTGCCTTTCCCCGTTTTTATTCTGAGTAAAAACGGCCCCCTCCGTCTATCATGCTTTTCTCTATTTTTGTAGCGACATTGATGCAGAAAGTACTGCATTTCCTTTGTCTGTAAGTCAGACGGCAAGGCTTGGCCCAGAACCCTGCTCCTAACTCATGGCCTAGAACCTTCCACCAAACTTGCCGAAATGAAAGCAGGTGCTTAACACTGGCGGCTCCCAGGGACTCAGATCTGTGTGAGACCCTCCCTCGAGTCAGAATAGAGGCTCTCACTGTGTTTGTGCCCCCTGGGGTCTCTGGGTTATCATAGTGCAGATTCAGGAAGGCTGCTTTGCGGCTCAGAGATTTTCTGCCTTTGTGTCCCATTTAGGTACAACAGGGTAAGAGAATTTTTATCCCAGGAGGTGACAGGAGCACGTTTTGGGGGCGGATTGCAGACCTCTTCCATATTGTATCAACCTATCCATGATCAAAATCAGCTTCCATTGAACGAAATTATTTTGCTTTAAAAACCTTAGAAGGTGGGGCGCCTGGGTGGCTCAGTCGGTTAAAGCCTCTGCCTTCCGCTGGGGTCATGATCCCAGGGTCCTGGGATCGAGCCCCACGTCGGGCTCTCTCCTCGGCAAGGAGCCTGCTTCCCCCACTCCCCCCTGCCTGTCTCTCTGCCTACTTGTGATCTCTGTCTGTCAAATAAATAAAAAAAATCTTAAAAAAACAAACAAACAAACAAACAAACAAAAAAATAAAAACCTTAGAAGGGTTTTAGAGTCTTACTTTTGACATTATTCGATTATTCGTGGTTTGGATTTCCTAATTCTCTTTTCGTGTTTTACTCAATACCCTAGTTCTGTTTGTTCGTTTGGATCTCACGCATGTTTGCTGGCCCCGGAGAAAGCCGCGGACGCCACGGCTTACCCCAGGGCAAAGGGAGCTGAGCCCGCGGGGTCTGGGATGGAAAAGCCGATCGGAGGGGTTTTGGGGGTGGGTGCGAGGAAGCCAGTCGCCCCCGTCCACCGTGCCTTCTCGACGAGGTCTGGGGCGTGGGAAGCACGCCCCTGGCGGACCCCCGCCGGCCTCCCCTCCCCGGCTGCGGGGGCGACCGCGCGTCCCCCGAAGGAAAATGACGCGGGCAGTGGCGGGCTCCCTGTGTCAACTGCATGATGGCTTTCAGTCGTGGGGCTGGTGGCTTCCTGCCTCGCCGTTGGGAGCGAGGCTATTTCAGGATCTCGCTGCTTCCCTTCTGTTCCAGGGCGGGAAGGATGGAGGGCGGGCAGCGGAGGAAGGCGGAGCTAGAGTGCCTGCTCCCGCCAGGTGTTTTCCGGAGGCAAACTTTTCTTCCCCTGTTTCTGCTGCCCACTGCTGGTGGAATGGGCTTGTCGCATTAGCATAACTTTCTCGGATGGGCTTTTTTATTCACTTTTTTGGAGTAAAAAATAGAAAAGCCAAGTCACGTGCTGCTCCAGGTTAGGAAAGCGGCCAAATAAGGCAAAATCGCCCGTGCATTTTACCGAGTAAAATTTACCTCGAAGATCCTGTAAACTATTGGAATCCAGTAGGTCCTGAGAATTTAATTAATTTTGTTTCTTAGGCGTTTTAGCTGTGGCTTCCCTCTCCAGGCGGGGGTGGGGGGCCAAGGAAGGGTGACAGCATGAACAAAGGCCCCTCTGTCTGTGTGCCTGTTTTTCTGTCGCTCTGTCTGTCTGAGCTCACTTCGCTGAATTTGGGTAAGACAGCTAGCCATAGATATGAATCACTTCTATTGTACTTGCTCACGATTCTTTTATTTTGTCAAAATACCCTCACACCTGTCCATCCCTTGGAGGCCAAAAGGCGCAGAACGGAGATCTCTGTGTTTCCTAGGAGGACCCTGAGACAGGGGAAGGGCAGCCCTTTGCCAGGTCGCACACAGAGTCCCTGGGCCTTGAGATGGTGTCTCTGGTCTCCTGTGTGGGCTCTTTCCACTGTCCCACACCACCCCTGGCCCTGGGTTGGATCCCCAGTTCCTTGGGAGGGAAGAGGTCTGAGAAGGGCCCAGACTGGGGTCTCCCCCAGCGGTGGCCCCAGGGGACTTTTAATCCATTAGGGTGGCGGTGGTTCTCAAGTGGGAGCAACTTTGCCTCTTGGGGGACATTTGGCAAGGTCTGGAAACATTTTCGGTTGCCACAACTGGGGGTTGCTACTGGCATCTAGTGGGTAGAGGCTGTTAAACTTCTTCGACACACAAACAAGGCCCTTGTCCTCCATGACCGAGAACCTGGGGAGCCCAGAGGGACAAGGTGAGGAACTCTGGGTCAGGGCAATGGACTCCATGGTACCCCCAGCTCCCAACATCAGCCACCAGATGTGGGCTGCTCCAGGGCGGGGGGTGTCTGCACGTGAACCGTCTCTTAACCAGGAGTGACTCCGCGGAGAGCAGGGCCGACTATCTCCTAGGTGCTGTCTGCCAAGTGCTTCTGCTTGAGGTTGGGGGGGGGGGCACCAGGGCATCCACCACTAGGGGCTGGAGCCCTTGTCCAGCTCAGTGCCTGGAGTGGCTCCCTCCTCTTGGCATGGAGCCCTGAGTTGAACCCCAGGGCTACAGATTCTGGGGTTCAGAGTAGGAGTGAAAGTCACAAACTGGCAACACCCAGATATGTTTTGTGTAGGTGCGACAGCCCCAAAATATTTGTTGAAGATTTTCTTTATTTAAGCCATTTGTGTACACAACCCGGGGCTTGAACTCACAACCTCAAGATCAAGAGTCACAAGCTCTATTGACTGAGCCAGGCTGGAGCCTCAGAGATATTTTTAATCAGTCGCCTCCAATCTTACAAAAAGGGGATTTCATACAAGGCTCTGAATTTCTAGTTTTCGTTGAATCTTTGGGAGATCCTGCAACTGAGAGCTACATTCCTGGGGTGCTGCTGGGGGCTGGCAGCAGGCAGCTGGGGTCCCTTTTACAAAGTGGATGGTCTTGCCCCTCTAGTGCGCTACATCTGGCCCACGACCCTTGATTACACCTCTGGGTCGGGAGACTTACCCCTCGACACAAGCTACTGCTGGGGCCAGCTTCTGGTCAAGTGCTGGCGGTTTCTCCCCTTCACCAGTCCTCCCTGGCGGACTGAGCCCTGGGTTTTGCCTCTTCAGTGATCTCAAGGCCTTTCTCTCTGCCTGTGTCCCGCTGTGGCTTTTAAGGAAAATCTCAAAAATCACAACGAAGGCTTCTCAATGAAAACCAAACGGGAACAAATCTGCCCTTTGTTCGGGGACGTCCCCGCCCTTCCGGCTGGCTCCGAGGCTGCAGGCGGGAGCCGGTGCGGGCTCAGCCACACGTCGCCCTCCCTCTCCAAGTGGTCTTGGGTTTTCGTGGGTGACTCCATTGTTAGGAGCAAGCCCGAACCATGAGGCGAGGACGGCTGACGGGTTTCTGAGCGCGTTTGCGATCGCGCGAGGTAACAGCTTCATTCCTCAGCGATGAGTGACCCATATTTCCTAACGTGATTTCCCTGCTGTAACTCAAATTGAGTTCATGTTATTCTAATGATATCAGTTGACCTTGAGAATTAGACCAAGAAGCCTGGGGTTATTCTTCCAACTTCCACTGCAGATTCTTGTGATGTGTTTGGAAACACAATCTGCTCCGCGTTGCCCTGAAGTGGGCAGGGGGAAAAATAGAAAACAAAGATTCTGAGCTGCTCTGATTTGCAGAAAATGCATCTGGGCCATTTCAGATCATGGGGTGGGGGGAGTCCTTCAGATTATGGGGGGGCCTTTTCAGATCATGGGGGACTCCTTCCAATCCTAGGGCTCGCCTTCGGATCACGGGGGGCTCCTTCTCTCTCAGTCCTGCTCCTGCTACCCGTGGGCAGCTGGCATTCCCCCTGCACCCATGTACCGCTACCTAAAGACAAAGATTGAGCCTCCTTTGCCCTCCCCTTTCAAGTCCCTGGATCTTCCTTGTACCATGAGCCCTCAGGGAGGTCCTATGGGGTTTCCTGTCCTAGCCTATCCCTGCTCCCCACCCTCCCCCGGCCAGGTCAATCTCCGGAAACCAGAGTGGGTGTCCTGCCATTTCCCTCAGTCCTTCATTAGCTCCCCATGGCCTCCTGGTAAAGCCCAAACTCCTTACTTGGTGCAAAGTTTTTCCGGCGAGATAAATACAACACCAGGCAAAGTGGGTACAAGGCAAGATTTATTAAAAACACACTCCGGGGGCACCTGGGTGGCTCAGTGGGTTAAGCTGCTGCCTTTGGCTCAGGTCATCATCTCAGGGTCCTGGGATCAAGCCCCGCTTCGGGCTCTCTGCTCAGGAGGGGGCCTGCTTCCATTCCTCTCTCTCTGCCTGCTTCTCTGCCTACTTGCGATCTCTGTCAAATAAATAAATAAAATCTTTAAAAAGAAAAAAAAAAAAAACACTCTCCGGCAAAGTTTCAGGGCTCAGGAGAAGGGGAGCCAGGAAAGTTGTGCCGGGAGGAGGTGGGCACCCTCTGGTTAGGTTCCGCTACTCTGGAAAGCAGAGTGGCAGAAGTCGCGCCCAAGGCAGGGAGGAGGGGGCTTTTAAGGGGTCTCGAGGGGATCTCAGGGGTCTTTTGGCAAGTTTCCCTTATTCGGATATCTCGCCTGCTCATCAGGGTCCCATTGGTCCACAGGAGCGGGGGGCAGGAGGGTCTCAGATTCCTGCTTGCGCCTTTGTTCTCCTGTACAAGCTCAGGTCTTGTGGCGGGAACTTTCACCATCTTGGGTTTTTGTTCTCCTGAGTTCAGGTTTTGTGGCGGGAACTTTCGCCATCTTAAGTAGCCCTTTCTGCCAGCCCAACACTTGGCATTCAAGGCCCTTAATTCCAGGCCATCCACCACTCCAGTCCTTCTGGCCAGCCCCACCGAGAAGCACAGGGTGCAGAACGTCTGTGTGGCTTGGTCTACACCGTGTTTTTATAACGCTCTGCCTTTGCTCACGGGTCCTATCCTCCTGAAACACTCCTGACTTTCTTGCTCATCGTATCTGGAGAAGCCCAAATCTGGCTCCTTCTGCATTTACTTGTTTATGCAACATTTCTGGAACTCTGACTCTGTTCTGGACATCAGTATTAAACTGGCGAGGAGAGCCAGTAACTAAGAATACAGGTTTAGAAAAAATAGCAGTGAGATCTCTAATGCGATCAGCTTTGGCGGGAATGAACAGTGTAATATTCAGGAGCACTTGCGGGGCTCTTGTGCTGAGGGGCTCAGGGAATGCCTGAGAGTAAGTTTTGGGCTGAAAGCAGAAGGATCCGAAGGGAGGAGTCCTGCAGAGACAGGAGGGAGCCCAGGCCCACAGGGCCCAGTGAGGGAAAGGGCAAGGTTGTTCTATAAGAGTTGACAAAGTGCGTCTCTGTGTTTTAGGGTGAGTGGCTCTGCCCAGGTGGCTCCTGTGTCCCTGAAGGCGGGCTGTGTCCTTGGCAAGTTACCTAACTTCTCAGTGTCTCGGTTTCCTCATCTGTAAGATGGGGACACATTGTAAGGAGTAAGCCAATTCTTGTGTGTGTTTTCATTCACCTGAGTAGTAGAGGAACTTTCGCCTGCTTTATGTAGGTTTTCATTTTTTCAAATTCTAACAGAACAAAATGCAATTGGAAGCCAGTAGGCAGCAGTTCACAGAATGGAAGGGATTAGAATAGAATAGAAGAGAATTGATAGCACGGCTGTGACCCTGGGAAAAGCTGAGTTAAGCTGCCCTTCCTGCGCCCCAGGCTCATTTTCTGGGTGGTGAGAGGGTGCAGGTCTTTCCTGGAATTTCCCGAATTTCCACTCCCAGTGACCCTCATTGGGGGCTTTGGGGGGGCAGAGCACCTGAGATGTGCCCCCTCCTCTGGGCACCTCTGAGTTCCCACTTGGGGAGGAGGGTGGAGCAGGGGCACCAGGGCTGGTGGGACTTGTATGATCAGCCAGGATACAATGTGGCTGGAAGCTGTGCCCTTGGGCAGCAGGAATGTGACATGAAATATGCAGAGCTGGCAACCCTGCATCCCCCAAGGGGTCCGCTCTTTTGGAAACAGCACCTTTCCCATCTCGGAGGAGGAGGAAGAAGAAGCAGCTGAGCGGGATGGAGGAAGATACTCAATTGTCAGGGGGAGAGAGGAGATGAGGCCACTGTGGGGAGAATGAACAGAGTCCACAGGAGACCGAGAGACAGAGACACACACGGGTGGAGAGACAAAGAGACAGAGCAGAGACTGGGAGACACACGGAGAGGCAGACAGAGAGACAGAGACAGAGACCACAGAACAGGAACAAACTGAGCCTGAAAGACCCAGAGACACCGAAAAGGACAGGCAGGAGGAAAGAACCAGAGACGGAGGCAGACCTGGGGCGAGGAAGCCAGGGTGAGATAGAAGAAGACGGCCACCAGCTTCCAAGGTTGAGGTTGGGGAAATTCTCTCTGTCGCTGCCACACCCAGCTCCCTGCCCCCCAGCACGCTCACATCTGTGCGTGCGCGAGCGCGCGCGCGCACACACACACACACACACACACACGCACACACACACTCTCCCCAGGCCGAATCACATTCCTGTCCCCCACGCCCAGACCATCTCCCTTGTTTCCTGGCCTCCTTTGTGCCATTTGCATTCGAATCTGTTGGCTGCTGCGCCTGGGGAGCACGTGCTGTCTCCTCAACGCAGCTTTGCATTTCCTGCTTTGATTTTAGCAAGCCTCCTGAACTTGGGTCCTGGGGTCCTTCTGTGCCCTTACCGCTGCCCCTTGGTTGGGTTTGCATGCAACTGTGTGTCTGGGGCCGTCCTCTGGAGGGCCTATGGAGCCAGCTCAGCTGCCACGGGCACCACCATCTCTCTCCTGGTTCCGGCTCCCTGAATTATTGTAGCAGGTTTAGCCCGAGGCTAGTTCCATGGGAGGCCAGAAGCTGGGGGACGCAGGGAGGCTCTCCATAAGCTCAAAACTTGGAATCGGCTCTTTCTTCTAGCTTTCTTGAGACTGAGTTGCCTGGGCCTCTGCTGCAACCCCTTACTCACCCCCCACCCCACCCCTGACACTGTCCCCTGGGGCACTGGGATGCAGGGGTGCCGGGGTGGGGAGGTGCTGGCTTGCCCTTTGTTAGGTCCAGGCTGGCCTCTCTGACAAGAAGTGTCAGAGCTTGGGGAAATCAGATCTCAGTAGTGACGTCCAACGTGAATGGGTCTCACCGGGTGCAAAGTACCCTGCCCATATAATTTCATTTACTCCACAACCCCGTGAGGCCGGTATGGTTACTATCCTCATTTTACAGATGCAGAAATTGAGGTTCAGAAAACTGAGGTCCTTTGCTCAAAGTTACCTGGCTCTGATTCTAAAACCTCCACTCCTAAGTGGTAGGAATGAATTTTTTTTGCTTCTGTTCAGGGTTTCTTTCCTCCGTGAGTATGGGCAGGAGGATCCGGAAGCCCATCACTAAAGGGCGGCACGGCCTCAGGCACGCCTGATCGCAGCTGCGTCCCGTTCCTGAACGTCGGCGTGCTTGTTCAAAAGTATGTTCACGGGGGGCGCCTGGGTGGCTCAGTGGGTTAAGCCGCTGCCTTCGGCTCAGGTCATGATCTCAGGGTCCTGGGATCGAGTCCCGCATCGGGCTCTCTGCTCAGCAGGGAGCCTGCTTCCTTCTCTCTCTCTCTCTCTCTGCCTGCCTCTCAGTGTACTTGTAATTTCTCTCTGTCAAATAAATAAATAAAATCTTTAAAAAAAAAAAAAGTATGTTCACGGCTATTACCTCATTTGATCCCCATGAAATGCCTGTGGAGCAGGTCGCGGTAACCCATCTGAAAGATGGGGAGGCTGAGGCCCAGAAAGGCCCACTCTTTGAGTGGAAGGAAAAACCTGAGGCTGAAAATGCAGCTTAAAAAAAAAAAATGTATTTTAGAGAAAGAGAGAGAGAATGAGCATGCCCAAGCAGTGGGTAGGGGTGTAGGGAGAGGGAGAAAGAGTCTTAAGCAGACTCTGCTGAGCGTGTAGTCCCTCTTGGGACTTGATCTCACGACCCTGAGATCACGACCTGAGCTGAAGCCGAGCCCTGGATGCTTTAACCGACTGAGCCACGCAGGGACCCTGAAAAGAAGCTTCTGTGTCCAGAGTTCTGGGAGATGTTTCCCTCCCTGCTGTGGCAGCTCTCTGCCCAACAAAAACCTTTGTTTTGAGCCTATTTCTAAGAATCTCCACCGGGGCTCGGGGCTCTTGCCGGGGCTGGGCTTGCCGTCAGGCCAGCTGGGGGCCTCCGTGGCGGGAGTGGTGCAGGGGCTGCCTTCGGATTGGACCGGAGCTCGTTTCCTCTCTCTGGAAGGTTGCAGGCTGCGCGAGGGCAGCAAACTCACGGGTGTTGTTCAGCACATGTTCTGCTTGGGGCTCGGGGTGGGCTCTCTTCTGCTGGAAACTGTCCCCTCCACCACTCCTGTCTCATCTAGTTCAGTGCGTGTCCTGAGCCCTGATGTACTCGAGACCCCACGATCAGCCCCTCTATCATCCTGATCTTCCCCTTCACACGGATGCGTGGTCAGGGATGTACGTGTGTGACCATTTGTTCCGTATCTTGGCTCCCCGGCCAAAGTCTGGTGCTGTGAGGTCAGGAGCTACAGTGCATCCCCGCTATGGAACCCCCTACTTCCTGGTACAGGGTTTGGCCATTGTGGATGGCCATCGGTAAGGACTCACTGGCCTGATGAACCACAGTCCCTCTGGCCAGGGCTGTGCCACCAGCCAGCGGAGGTGGGTGGCTCAAAGGTGGGGAGAGGAATGAATGTCAGTGGAAACTATGTGTTCGACCCTGTGGAACTCGCTGATCCCGGGGGCCACCTCAGTTCTGGAAAGACATTGTTGCAGATTTCTAGTTGTGGCATCATTTTTATTTATTTTTTTATTGTTTTAAAGTATTTTATTTCTTTGAGGGAGATAGAGCATAAGCAGAGGGAGCAGCAGGTAGAGGGAGAAGCAGACTCCCCGCCAAGCAGGGAGGCTGACGCGGGGCGAGACCAAGGCCCTAGAATCGTGACCTGAGCCAAAGGCAGAGGCTTTAACCGACCAAGCCACCCAAGCCCCCCGTGGTATCATTTGTAATGAAGGAAATGAAGTTATTTGGCGGGTGAACCGTAGCTGTTCAATCTGATTTCCACTTCTGTCTTCCTTTCATCATGTTCTGGGACCACACTCAAGCCTGGCCCAGCTCTAGGACCTTCTAGTTCATAAAGACCTGGGGAAAGAAACCCTTCAATCCTGTCCCACACCTCCTAAAATAAAATCCAGGTTCTTATCATGACCGGTGATCTGTCCCTTACCCCACTGACACCCTCTTTGTTTTTAAGTTTTTATGTAAATTGCAGTTAGGTGACATACTGTGTAATATTAGTTTCAGGCATACAACACAGTGACTCAGCAGTTACGACACCCAGAGCTCACCACAAGTGCCCTTATTCACCCAACCACCTAGTTCCTCCGTCACCCCACCTCCCCTTCTGTAACCATCGGTGTGTTCTCTGTAGTTAAGAGTCTGGTTCTTGGTTTGCTTCCCTCTCCCTTTGTCCCTATGATCATTTGTTTTGTCTCTTAAATTCCACATTTGAGTGGAAATACCATATAGTATTTGTTCTTCTCTGACTGACTTATTTCATTTAGCATTATACTCTCTAGCTCCAGCCATGCCATTGCTAAGGACAAGAGTTCATTCTTTTTTATGGCTGAGTAATATTCCATTACATACACACACATATATGTCTATATTATATGTAATATGTAATATATGTCTATAATATATATATACACCCCCAGCATCTTCTTTATCCCTTCATCAATCGATGGGTGCTTGGGCTGTTTCCATAATTCAACTATTTAAGATACTGCTGCTATAAACATCAGGGTGTGTGTATCCCTTTTAATTAGTATTTTTTGTATTCTTTAGGTGAATACCCAGTAGTGTGATTGCTGGGTCATAGGGTAGCTCTATTTTCAACTTCTTGAGAAACCTCCATACTGTTTTCCAGAGTGGCTGTACCAGTTTGCATTACCACCAACAGTGTAAGAGGGTTCCCCTTTCTCTGCATCCTTGCCAACATCTGTTTTTTTCTTGTGTTGTTGATTTGAGTCATTCTGACAGCTGTGAGGTGCTAGCTCACTGTAGCTGTGATCTGCATTTGCCTGTTGGTAAGTGATGTTGAGCATCTTTTCATGTGCCACGGACACCCTCTTCTAGCCCCACACCCATGCTACTCCAGCCAAAGGAGTCTACTCTCTGTTTCTCAGATATGCAAAACTTGTTCCTGCCTCAGGGCCTTTGCACTTGCTGTTTCTGCCTCCCCAGGTCTTTTGGCTGCTCCTTCTTATTATTTAGGTCTCCACTCACATTTTACTTCCTAAGAGGCATTTCTCTGATCATCCAAAGTAGAGTAGCTTCTACTCCACTCCCTCACATATCCTTCTATCCTGTCTCCCCATTTATTGTTTATGCTGCTATCTGGAACTTGGCTTATTTATTTATTTCCTTACTTACTGTTCCCTTGTTCATTGCCTGTTTCTCTGAGACTATAAGCATCAGGAAGGCATCTGCTAGCTGCTGCACCCGTCGAGCCTAGGGAAATGGCTGGCACGTAGTAGGTGCTCCACCCTCCATTTGTGGGATAAGAATAAATGAATGAACAAGATCCGATTCTAGAGAGTCCCCAGAAGATAGCAGGGGGGCGAATGGTCTGACCTCAGGCAGGATGCATCTGCTGGTGGATTGTGCCATCACTCTCTCCTGGGAGGAAACCGGAGGGTCGCTCTCTCTCTCTTGGCACTCCTCTTTGAGCTTCTCCTGTCCCCTGTGAGACAGGAGTCCTGCAAGAGACGGTGATCAAGGGCTACCCCAGAAGAGCCTGATAGGGGGTACCAGTGCTCAGCAGCCTATTAGCAGGCCCCTCACTGGAGCAACCCATGTACCCTGCTCAAAATGAGTCCCTTCTCGGGGGTTCCGGAGTCCCAGATGGGCCGTGAACCCAGGACTCGAGTAGTCCTCATCCTTGTGAGCTCTTGTCCCTGGAAATAGCCACGCCAGGCTGTGAGTCCCTGCTGGAGGTGAGGTCCTGGGGGTGTGTAAAGATGGGAGGGCAGGATTCCTGCCCTTGAGAGGCAGTTACGAAACAACGGGACAGAAATAGAATATCCACACCAGCACATGTGTCTACAAGAAAATGAACGGGAGGGATAGACATCGACATGTCTGCAATGACAGGTGACTGTTTTTTGCTTACCTGCATGCTATAATATAAACACACATTTTATTTACCGTATCTGAGAAAGGTTTTATTTTAATATAGCATGGCCTGTGGTCAGGGCAGCACATTTCCACCGCTCCTAAAGGGCCGGCCAGAGCAAATGTTCTATGAACCAAGAGTTCAGAGGAGGGGCACTTAGGTGGGTGGCAGGGGCCCAGGAAGGTTAGAGGGGAGGTGGGCTCAAGGGAGGCTTGGATGGAGGAGGAGGCTTTGGGTAGAGTGGGAAGAGAGTGCCGGGAGGGCGAAAAGCAGAGTCATGGGGCACGGGTCTGTGTCCGGGCTCAGCGTACGCACCGGGTTCATCAGAGCAGGAGGCTGGAGCTGCGTAAGGCTGGGCTCAGTGCTTTCTGTGGTTTGCACGTCAGCCAACTTTTGATTTGCTTGAATTTCCCCCTGAAACTCGGGGAAAGAAGCTGATTTTGACATTGAATCCTTAGTGCAAGTCACGGAGTAGGGCTGATAAATATCTTACAAAGATAAATGAAAAACAACAACCCAAGAGCAGATCCCCATTGAACAGCTGGTTAGCAGCTGCTAGCTGACTGAGATCAACCAGTTCAACCCTACCCTGACCCAGTTGTGAGGATAGGCACAATCCGAGGACTGGTGGCTGGCGCCAGGCTGCATGATACCTGGTTTGATGGGACTGATGAGATATTTTGGCATCCAGTCTGGGTTGTCCTCACGATGCCAAAACAATCCCATCACTTCAGCCAAGAAAGAAAATGGGACGGCCAAGTCTGTTTGCGGTGCTGTGTGGACGGAACGAGCCACTGCCTCTGGGCTGCCTGCGTTGGGTGTTGCACAGCACAGTAAGGCGAGTGTGTTATGCCACGGCTTTTCTCCGGCAGAGAAGAGGGAGAGGGGTTCTCCCTGGAGAATGAGGGTGGGTCTGCAGGGTGCCTCAGGGAGCCCCTGACATCTTTCTGGGATTTCCACCTGCAGCATCTGTAGCAATGGCCCACCGTCCTGGGATAGAACTACGGGTCAGAGATGTCCATCACATGATGGTGTGGGCCCAGCAGAGACTTGCATTTGCCTCTTCAGACTCCCAAGTTCCAGGTCCTTCCATCACAACCCATGTCTTGGCGGCCAAAGTGTTCGAAGAATGATCTGATTAGATGTTAGACTGGATTGGTGGGGGCAAGTCTAAATGACCGATCAGTCTGTCCCCGACTGGAGTCATCAGATGTTTCCTGTGCTTATTGTACATGGAGGAGAGCAAGAGAGCAAGTTCTCTGAGGACTGACCGCCGGGACGGGAATCCCAGGGGAAATTTACCCAAACTCCCTGTGCTTTAGTTTCCGAGCATGTGAAAAGGGACTGATCGTTGCTTATGCAATGGTGAGGCAGGGCTTCCTGGAGGAGATAACGTCGGGGCTGAGTGCTAGAGAAAGCAGGACTTGCCCAGGGTGTAGGGGGAAGGGTGTTAGGAAAAACACAGTCTGGACAGAGGGCCCAGCAGCTGCAGGGGTTGGGGTAAGGGGACAATGGACAGAGAGACAAGGGTCCTGGCACAAGCAGGTGTGTACAGTGC
Source organism: Mustela nivalis (assembly GCF_964662115.1). NCBI lineage: Eukaryota > Metazoa > Chordata > Mammalia > Carnivora > Mustelidae > Mustela > Mustela nivalis. The sequence goes on from NC_139037.1 coordinate 33,037,444, forward strand.
GACAAACGAGATGGGCTGGGAAGGGCCCCACCACGGGGACCCTGTGGGTCTCGGTGAGGCATTTGGATTGTGTCATGGACAATGGGGAACCTTGGCAGCTATGAGCAGACCAAACTGGCCAGATGTAGATTTCTGATAGATCTAAATGCCAAGATGAGCTATGGTCTGGGCTGGGTGACAGAAAGTGGGAGTGGGGAAAGGAGGCTGGAGGGAACCATAAAGGTTGCCAGAACCTGTTGTCTCCGATACCTGGGCAATGGTGGCTGGTGGCTGGTACCAAGGAAGTGGCAGCAGAGTGAATGGGAGGAGAAGGGGATAGACTGGGGACATCAAACGTACTGACCATGGTGCTCGAAGGCCAGGACGTCCCAGGGAAGGGTGTGACGTTAAGGACAGCCTGGGGATTTCGTGGACAGAGGAGCCACCCGTGGAGAACGATGGGGCAGGGAGGGGGTGGGTTAGTGAACATGTGGGACATCTGATGGTACGTACCCAGCCGATGACTGAGCTCAGGAGGCTGAGCTTGAGTAAGAGATCTGGGCTGATCATACGGACCAGGGAGGCTTTGCAGAGATGGGGAAACCCGGGGGCATGGTGAGTGAGACAAGCAGCAAGCCAGACACGGAGCCGTGGGACAGAGGAAAAGGGAAGAAGAGCCCAAGAGGGAGCATCAAGATCAGCGGGTGGAAAACAGGAAGAATGCGGTGCTCTGGAAGCCAGGGGACCCTGCGTCAGTCAGGATACGCTGTGATTTGCTGGGGTAACAAACAGCCTGCGGAGTCTCAGGGCCTCCGACAGCAGAGAGCTATAGCATAGACTGCATAACACAGCCGTGTCAGGTCGGCTCCTGCCCTCTGCCAGGTTGTCCGGGTTGGGGAGGGGGGGCAGCTGTCCCCGCCACCACACTAGCCTCACAGCAGAGGTAAAAAGGGACATTGCAACCAGGTGCCCGTTCTGGAAACGTTCACTCCAAAGCGACAGATACCCCATCCTGCTCACATTTTCTTGGCCAAAGCCAGACCCAGGCCAAGCCTGAGGTCAGCATGACAGGATGATATCATCCTCTCCAGAAAGGAAGCACGGATATCCTGAACAGCTCTGCCCTTGACCACAGATTATAGAGACTGAAGAAGAAAGGTGGGACAAACAGCTCAAAACACAGTGGAGAGAGCCAGGACGACAAAGTCGGAAGAGCAGCACCAAGATGTGGCAGTTAGCGGACGTCCACTGTCCTCACATGGCAGGATCAAGCAAGCAGCCGGGACACAGGCAGCAAGTGTCAAGCGTTTTGGGAAATTTACCACGTGGAGAAGGGTGGCCACAAAGGTGAGGAGTGTTGGTGATTTTCTTGATTCTGTGTTTTCTCTTAAACTGGACGCAGACATGTGGCAGGTGGCCAAAGTGGCCCAGATTCTTCCTGGCTTTGTACCCACGCCCATCCAGAGTGTAGCACCTCCCACAAGACAGAGACTCTTTCTCTGTGGCATCCTTCATCGGCAAGATAGGGACAAACCTGACACAGGAGTGGGAAGGGACTTGCCTTCTCCCTGCTCTGGGAATCCTGAGACGGCCTGCACATGAGCCCGGGCTAGCCCGCTGGGTGATGAAAGACCCGTGTTCTAGCTGCCCCCTTCTCCGCTCCCCGTCACCCCAGCCAACAGCCAGCCAGCCTCCAGGAGCAGAGCCCCCCTGCCAGATGGCAGCTGACCGCAGATGCACAAGGGAGTCTGGCCAAGATCAGAAGACCTGCCATGCTGAGTCCAGCCCCGAATGCCAACTTATGGAGTCAGGAGCTAAATGAATGGTGGTTTTAAACCACTAAGTTTGGGGGTGGTTTGTTAAGAAAAAAAAAAAAAAGGCATTAAGTGATACTCTGTGTGTAATGGAAATCCCTCAATGAGCAAAGTATCTGTAGGTTTGTACTGGAGACTTGAGTTCATGAGATTGTCCTTGCCCGATGCCTGCGATGGTTAACTACTTCAGGAGCTTGGCATGCAGTAGGTGCTTAATAAGTGTTGAAAGACCAAGTGAATTCCATTTATAAACACACCAGACTTGATGATGTTGTGTTGATTTAGGTATTTTTTTCTTAAATACTTTATATGTTATATATATATATATATATATATATATATATATTTATATTTCAAGAATCAGCATGAGTTGGAGCAGGGGCAGAGAGAGAGGGAGAGATCCCACAACCCTGAGATCATGACCTCAAATGATGTCACTTGTCATGACCTATGTCATGTCATGTCATGACCTCAACCATGAGTCAAAATCAAGAGTTGGAGGCTTAACTGACAGAACCACCCAGGCACCCCCTCAATGTAGGTTTATAGATTATAACAATGTACCACTCTGCTGTGGGATATGGACAGTTGGAGAGGTTGTGCATGTGTGGAGACAGGAAGTATTTGGGAACCCTCCATAATTCTGGCTCAATTCTGCTGGGAACTTAAACCTGCTCTTAAAAATGTTTATTAATTAGGCACACACACACACACACACACACACACACACACACTCTGCCAGAATGTCCAGCTGAGTTTTGGGAACCAGGTGGGGTGAATGATGGGCCGAGGTCCATATTGTTTATGGGTAAAGACAAGGCCAGACCCAGGTCCTGCCCAATAATCCCCTATCTCCATCCCCATATGTAACTTCTGCCCACTCCTCTCAGACAAGAGGACCAAGGTGACATGAAAGTCCGTCACATTGAAAGATGACGGGTATGAATATTTTATATTCTCTCCCTTCTTATCGAAATCCACAATATTGCCTTCCATTAGTCAACGTCCTTCGAGCGCTCTGTTCGGCGTACGGCATGCCTTTATGTATTTATTCCTTCATTTGGTCTCTGGCCTGCCTTTATGAACAGCCTCGCTCTGCGACCCTTCAGAGCAGGGACGTTCTGATGGCAAAGAGGCAGTTTCCCAACTTGGGTGACTTCTCATCACGTTCATCGCTTTTACATTAAAATAATCACTTCAGCTGGGGGCAGCTGAGGCTGGACGTTAGCCGCTTAATTGCACCCACCTTTTAGCCCTCTCTCGAAGATTGATTCTAGGGCTTTCTTAGCATAATAAATGCCAGGGTTTGTCAAAGGAGAAAGTGGCAGCCCTCTTAACCAGAGCAGCAAAGCCAACTGATGCATTTCTCCTGTTAAATTTACGGGCTTTATTGAAAGGTCTTTGGGGAGTTGCTTGCCCATTAAATACACCAAATACAAAATCTCTCTTAATACACTATTATCTTGGTAATATAGAAGACTTCCCCAATGTGAGCTCAGACAGGAGATTGTCAAAGCTTTTAGGAGGCCACGCTTGCAAAGGTTCTGCTTCCCCTCATAAGCAGCTACTCGGCACCCCTGCGATGTGGGGGGTCTGACTCTGCCGGACTTAGTCCAATGCACTGTCATCATACTGCCTCATCTGTCACAGTCCAGGCCAAAGTGGAGCAAAAGGTAGGACTGCTCGCAGACCTATAGGACATCTAACATCCGCTCTTCTCACTGACTTTGAGAACTGAGAAGTGGAAAATGATGTAGAAACATGTGCTCCTTTAGCCAGGTCGGTTCTGGCATCAGGCGGTGGCAGGAGGATGAATCTGGTGGCAGGAATGGGGAAGGGGACAATGGCTGGCTCTTCACACCCCAGATGTCTGGGGTCCTCGACCTTCGTGACCGCGTGGAGCGCGCTATTTTGAGTTAGACCCCGACCACGGCCAGCTGCGCTCTGCTTCCACCGGGCGCTCCGTCTTCCCGTCAGGTCCAGCAGCAGGTGCACCCAGCGGGAGGGGCTGGTGCCTGATGGGAGATCTTCACCGAGTCGCTTCATATGTTCTGACTGTCAGCTCCTTTCTGAGTGAAATCAGGTTAAAAATGCCTTTCTGTCTTCACAAGTTTGACTTAAAAAAAAAAAAAAAAAGATTCCATCACTTTCCTAAAAGGATATGGGTCAACTAATAGCACAGGAAGTCTCGGGTAATTTTAACAGAACAGAAATAGAAGGGAAAGCCCAGAGTGAAGGGGAGGAAAGGGAGCCTTCACACGCTTAGTCAGAAGAGGAGCGTGAGCACTATGGGTCGCATGAGCGGAAAGGTTGGCAACTGCTGGCTTCGGGGTGCTCCGCAGGTCTCTTCATTGAAGGGTACACCGCGTTGCCTGCCCAACCTCAATATCCTCTCCCTCCTCCCCTTTCTTCCAGAACTCCAGTTTGCCATTAGGACCTGTGCCCACCTGATCACCTGATCGGGGACAGGCATCTTCACCTCCATTGGGCCATAGACCCCTTGGCAGTTGGAGAACAAAGTTCTTAAATTGCACAAAATAAAGAAATAGAGCATTGCAAAGGAAGGGAGCCAACTACATTGAAATACAGTTATTTTTTTAAAAAAGATTTTGTTTATTTATTTGAGAGAGAGAAAGAGAGAGGAAGAGAGAGCATGAGTAGGAGGGAGAGGGGGAAGCAGACTCCCCACTGGGCAGGGAGCCCGACGTAGAACTTGATTTCAGGACCCTGGGATCATGACCTGAGCTGAAAGCAGATGCTTAACTGATAGCCATCCAGGAGCCTCTGAAATGCAGTTATTAAATTATTTTTTTTTAATTGTGACTTAGTGGCATGCTTCTTGGTCACACTCTGTGTAATACTCATGCCAGGTGAATGATGACTATCTTCTACAGCACAATGTGTACTATCTAGGGGACATCTGCCCCAATGGTGGTGTGATTGGAAAAAATACCTGTGTTTTCCTGTGGTGACGCAGTCACAAGGACCACTCACACTATTGTAATCTGTTGCCTACATTTGTAATTTAAGGAATCACAGAGTTTAGGTGGAGGTGAGTAAAAATAAAGACTTCATTTGTTTCTCTACCCATATTTGCAGGTTTCATAAAATTGATCTTCAGTTTCGTGATATTGAGGTGCTGGCTGTGATACTGATCTCAAGGCATGTCCGGAGATTAGAGAACAAGCCTGACCTGATATCTCATCTCGAAGGTCTGACGTCATCTGTGCAAAATGCAAAGGTGGACTCTAAGAGTGCTGATCTGGAGTAACCTAGATGAGTCTAGTTCCTCGTCTTCTTTTGGAGTCTTGTCTCTCTGGGTTGAACACCCCCCACTGGGGCTTTCTGAGACCTGTGCTCACTGCTGGACCATGAGCGGGTGCTGCCACTGACCCCCACCCCTCCAGCCATGCAAGGATCCAACAGAATGTTCGTCAGTCCTCATGGTAATTCTTTTTTTTTTTTTTTTAAGATTTTATTCATTTATTTGACAGACAGAGATGACAAGTAGGCAGAGAGGCAGGCAGAGAGAGAGAGGAAGAAGCAGGCTCCCCGCTGAGCAGAGAGCCCGATGCGGGGCTTGATCCCATAACCCTGGAATCATGACCCGAGTTGAAAGCGGAGGCTTTAACCCACTGAGCCACCCAGGCGCCCCCTCATGGTATTTCTTCACGCCTTTCGTAAACCCATCTGGAATGAGAGCCACTTCATGGAATTTAAAGGTTGACAGAAACAAAGCCAGGTACACATCCGCTCCTGCGTATTACCAGACCATGCTCCCCAGGAAGCAGGAGAGGTGCCCCAGCCTGCAAGCAGCTCTTGGTGGAGCCGTAGGCACCCGGCAATCCCAGCCATTCTCAAGGGTGCTGAAGAGGAGGTGGCAGGCATGGGTTCCAGTCTGGTCTCTGCTGCTGTCTTGCTGTGTGAGCTTCTGTCTTTCTATCTGCAGAATGGGCTCCCCATCTGCACCCCGCCACCTGCCTCTTAGATCATTAGGAGCTTTCAGAATATGGTGGTTAGGGCGACTCCAACCCATGCCTGCTGTACCATGGTTTTCACTACCTGGAGCCTCCGTTTCCTTATTGATGAAATGGGCTCATGATGCATATTCCTCGAGGGCTGCCGTATAAATTAGAAAATCACTTGATAGCTCATCCTCAATGTCGAAAGGACATAAAAAATGTAATCTGTCCCAAATGAAATCCTGCCTCCATCCCAGTCAATTCCTTTCTCTTTCCCAAACTTTTCCATGATTCCTATCCTGTGCAGCACCTCACAGCAACTAGCAAGGCCCTCTGTCCTCAGTTGTCACATGCCCCCACCCCATTCACTGTCCCTCCAGCCACATTTTCCTTGAGCTCACTGAGCCTATGCCTGTGCAGGGCCTTTGCACCTGCTGTCCGCTCTGCCTGGAGCATCCATAAGTGTGTGTCTCACACTTTACCTGTTCTTTTTTTTCTTCCTCATCCTTATTGCTATCTGAAATTTCAGCATTTAGTTATTCACTAGAGTGAATAATGTGTTGGTGCCGGAAAATGTTTGTTGGCTGTGAAAGGCATTTTGGCAAGAATTGGGAAGAACGAACTAAGAGGTGGGGATCAGATGATAAATCATTGTTGGGGGCGCCTGGGTGGCTCAGCTGGTTAGGCATCTGACTCTTGATTTTGGCCTGGGTCATGATCTCAGGGTTGTGGGATTGAGCCCTGAGTCAGGGTCCACGCTCAGCAGGGAGTCTGCTGGAGGTTCTCTTTCTCCATCTTCCCCTCCCCCCATGCTCTCTCTCTTTCTAAAATAAATGAATTTAGAAATAAAGAAATCACTGTTAATTCAGTTGAGTGTGATAATGACATTGCGATCAGGGTGAATATCAAGAGGTCTTAACTATTAGACACAAGCGGAAGTATTTGTGAGTAAAGTGGCATGACTGAGATTTGCTCTAGAATATTCCAGTTAAAACAGGGAGTCCACAAAACAAGAAGGGCCAAGTGTTAACTGTTAAAATCAGAAAATGTGTGCATTTGGGTTAATTTTGGGTGGTTTTGAACATTTCCACGATTTAAGTTAAACATACTTATTGAACCCATTGGTGAGTGAATGAATAGTGTGTAAAATGCACTCAGCCCGGAGCCTAGCCCATGATACACACTATTATCTCACAAAGTTGTCAGTAAAAAGAGATGAGGGAGCACGCTAAACTCAGAGGGGGCGGGTACATATGTTGATGACATTCTTGAAAAGCAGCCCTCTGATGGCCACCATCCACACTGGGTCTGGGCAGGACAGGGGGCACCTTTGTCCTGTGCCTGTGGTCGGCTCGCCCTCCACAGCTCCTGGAAGGACTCGGCTGGTCCCACTGCTGGTTCCAGGCTGAGCCCCTGACAGGGCTGAGCAGGCAGGTTTTGAAGGCAGAAAGCTAAGGAAGCTTCCAGAGCGCCTGTCCAGTAGCCCACGCTGCATGTGCCAGGGGCACAGTGGTTCTAAGTGGCATGGAGGTGCTGGGTTCCTGACCTTGAGACACTGAATGGGCCCTGCCCTGGGCAGGACAGGCAGCGGAGGCCATGGAGACCCGTACTCATGTAGCACTGAGCTGAGGAGGTCCGGAAGCTTGGCAGGATCCCCAAGTCTGGAGTCAAGCACCCTGGGGAGGCTGGCGTGTCCTGTTTGTCTGTGGTCCACTGTGCAAAGGGAGCCCCAGTGGGTTCTCAGTGAGGCCAGGCAAGCCAGGGAACTAGGATGGGGTCTAGCTACCTGGAGTTTCCTGCAGGTCCGAACCCCAAGGGCAGGATTTGTGATCTGGGGGCATTCCCACACTCATGAGGGGATGGCAGAGGGCAAGGTGGCTGCAACCCAGTCCCTGCAGCTTGTGGGTGTCCTTTCTGGTAGTGAAGCACCGGCGGGTACCAGACCAACAGCTCCGGGGGGTGATGCCGCTCTGCTGCTCTTCAGCTCTGGGATCTTGGGCAAGCCACTTACCTTCTCTCAACCTGTTTTCTCACCTGGAAATGGGACTAATGGTAGATCCACCCGGCCAGACATTGAGGGATGCGGTGAGGTCCTGTGTAGGCTATGCCAAGCCCAGCGCCTGGCCTGTCCTAGGAGCTCAACAGATAGTATTTATTATTGTTCGTTTGGGGTGGGGACTTCACAAATATTTGTCCAACGATCCTATTTGTCTGAGCTATAGCCCATGGTCCCCTTAGAGCCACAGAGGTCTGGTTGGTTGACAGAATCAGGGTGCTATTATGAGGAAGGAATCAAATGATGCCGAAGCACGGCTTCCCAGTGGGGTCTTCTTCCCACTTCCAGCCCCGTCTGGCCAGCCCACCCTTCCCATGACCCGGGGCTGCTAGTCTCTGCTGAGAGGCCCAGGAGCCCTGGCTTCCAGAACTTTATCCAGGTGAGCGCTGGGTTAAGCACTCTCTATGTGTGACCTTATTTGGTTCTCCTGATGATGCTATAAATTAGATATTTTTATTACCCTCATTTTAGAAATGGGGGAACTGAGGTTGCTGGAGGTGAAATACGTTTCCTGGTAGAACCAAGACTTGACCTTGGAGTCTGAGCCATCAACCACTGGTTCTCTCTCTTCTGGGCTAAGTTATGGGTGGGGGAGGGGGGGTGCTCTCTGCCTGTGAAGGTCAATCCCACAGGAGCTCGGAGAGGTGAGAGCATGAAAGTCGGCATGATTCACACCTGGAGGACCACTGAAGATAAATAAAAGAACCCTGGCCTCCCCCAGTGGAGAATCCTGACATGCTAAGGCACAGGGGCCCTGGCTGCAAGCGTAAACTGGTTTGCAATTAGCATGAGCTGATATTTCTTCCTGGTGCCCAGTAAGAGCTGTCTCACTCTTGGCTGAGGACGTCCCCACAAGAGTGCTAGCTGTTAGCTCCAAGCTCAGCTCCCAGGTCTGAAGCCTCTGGAGTTCTTAGAAGCTCCCACTGACCTGGCCAATGTTATTGGTTTGGAGCATCCTTAGCATTCAAGCCACGCTGTCAGAGCCAATCAATAGGCATTTACTTGAGTGACCAGTAAGTGGCATTCAGTCTACTTCCTGCTGGCCTCAAAGCTGGGAGGGGTAAATTTGGAACTACAGCCACCTTGCCTTCCTGAGAGAAGACTCTGCCAAAGAACAAAACCCCCAAAGGAGAGAGAGCTGAGGGATGGAAAGAGACTCCCTAGGTCCTGATGACATCTTTCGAGTCCTGATGACATCGTTCAGCTCCTGGATCAAGCCATATCTGAAGGCAAACTGATTCTAGACTTGTCGGTTAATAAAATTAACTATTACCCTTTTAGATTAGCCACCTTGGGTTATGGTTTTTGTCACGTGCAGCTAAAGGATTCCTAACAGCCACAACACATCACCCCTTAGAAGTGTGAAAACCCATTTGTGGGGGCCTGGGGGAGCCACTGTAAGCTTTTGAACTGAGGAGTGGCAAGCACTAAGCCTCACTCCAGACAGCATCTAGAAAGACAAGAGAGCAACCTGGCCCCCACTCACCCCGCCTTGGCTCTGCTGCCTTATCTCTCTGCCTGTTGCCTCCATCTGCCGTGGAGAGCTCTGAGCGTCTACCCATCCTGGCACAGACTTCCCGCACAAGCATCTGCTCTGTGAGAGAATGAGCTTCACATCAAAGTGGCCCAGCAGCTTTCCTTAAACAAAACAGCCCTTCCCCTCCCCGCTGCCTTGCAAAGGCAAGATACCTCATTTAGCCACCTGCGAGCTTCCTTTCATGGTCCCATGTCATTATGGGATTGCTTTGATGGGGGACCGGGTGGTGGGGGGGAGACACATTCCACCATTGCAATTAACTTGTTAGAGACCTTGACTCCCAGCCCAGGCCTCTGCCTGCTAGGGGTGTTGGGTGGGTGTGATAAAAGCCTGGGTCCACGGCCGGGAGATCTGCAGCCTGGCCAGGCCCTGGGCTTCTCAGAGGAGTCCATCCAAACGGGGCCCCAGCTCCTTGCTGGCCTTGTGGACCTGCCAGTCCATATCTTAGTGCAAAGGATAGCTCTGACTTTTCCACACATGCCACCAAACACCCAACGCCATCCCTTTACTGTGGCATACTGAGAAGGCCAAGAGCTTAGCATTTGGCATCAGACGGCTTGACCATGCTGTAACTCTAGTCAACTCATGCCCCTTTCCCGATCCTGGTTCTCATCTGTAAGGTTTGAGGACGCCCACAGAGGGGGTAGCAGCATGTCACGCTTCTCTGAGTCAGGATCTACTGTCATTACTAATAAGGAGCAGACTTCCACCCCAGGAATCCCATAGGAGTGACATAGCCAATTTTGCCACCAAAATAGTCATGAAGAAAGCTCAGGGTCTTGGGTTGTGTGAGCCATGGGCTTGTCCCCTTCCCTTCGAGGGGCTGTCTCCACTGTCATGAAGGAGAAGCAATGTGCGTCCCTAGTCGTGGGAGTGGCTGTGCCAAGCCCGCCTCCTGCCCGCCCCCCCATGAGCTTTGGATCCAATGACTCAAGGGGGTTCTGGGACTTTAAGACTGGGAGGGTCCTTGGGATCTTCAAGGTCCCTCATCATCCCCAGCCAATGCTGACTCCTGGGATTACTCACCCTTGCCTTGGAACACACAGGTTTGAGCCCCACAGAAAGTCCAGTCCCTGTGAACCCTGAAAATGTGAGGTGTTAGGGCTCGGACTTCTGGTGGCTCCAGGAAAGTCTCACCATGCCTCTGTCCTCCACCTCCTCCTCCACGTGGGCCCCTGACAGGGGAAGTTAAGGCCTGTCTGCTCCAGAGAGCCTCTCTGCCTCTCTCTTTGCCGGCCTTACACACCCAAGTGGAGGTGGGTTTCGGAGGAACAGGGTCCTCTGTCCTTGTGACTGTGTCTAGATCTCTTGGCACCTTGAAGACAGTTGCAGGAGTTGGTAGGGAAGGATTTGAGTTTCAAAATCCCTTCCATGTCTTCAAGGTCTGTAGAGTCTTGCCCCCACGAGTCTCCAGTTCCTACCCTCACACCCAGCCCCTCCAGCGCCATTTTCCCGGTCCTTTACCAGGGCCTTTGCACATGCCATTCCCCCAACCTGGAGCACCCTTGCCATAACTTTGACTTCTTTCTCTCAACTTCTTTTTTGAGGCGGCCTTCCCTGGCTGTCCTGCCCCCAGCCTGAAGCAGGGGTCTTTAGCAGTTGTCATTGCTCCTCCCTCGCTTCTGGGGTCGAACAGGGTCAAACCCGGCTCGGTGTCTAGGTGAGACACCCTCGCTCCTCGGCAGCACACAATGTCACCTAGTAATTAACTCTCCAGTTAGGCCCATAATAGAGGCTTAAGCTAAGGCTCATTGGTAATGAGGCTGTTCATGTCTTTCATCCCGACCCCACGGCTCTGGAGCTCCTACCTTGGCAGCTGTGTGACAGAGTCCCCCGCTTTGGTTAACAGGGAGGGCTTGCTCCTTGCCAGCACCCTAGTTGGGCCCACCCTGCCTCTGGCTTCCTCTGGCATCCTGGGCTGTGTGTGTCCTGTCCCAGGTAAGCCCTGGGAGCAGCCGGGCTGCTCCCGCCTCCCTGTCCCTCTGCCTTTCCACGAGGCTCGGGCTGTGGATAAGCTCTGGGAAAATGCGTCTCTTGGAGCACAAGCGCCCCCCCCCCCACATCCCCCCCACACTCATTACAGAGACACCAATTGGCTCAGTCCCTGAAAGCCTTCAGCTTTAGGAATGTTAAGACTTAATTGCCTTATGGACATGGAAAGAACGGAGGGGCTTCTCCAGGGAGTGGTTTCCCTCCCCCATTGGACGAGGACAGGACTTGTGACTGATGGGGGGGGGGCCGATCCCCCTCCTGGGGGCCGTGGCAGGTTCCACCTACACGGAGAGCGGAGAGCACGCACCCTCCCTGGCTCCGCTCTTGTTCCAGCAGACTTTCTAGAGGTGATTTCTAATTGCGTTTTCCTGATAGGGAAGAGGAGCCTGGCGCCAGGGACTTTATCAGCGCCAGGGACCAGTCTCAGCCGCTTTCCCCAGCACTCCATTCTTACTGGGGCACGCGGCGGGTCTTACAGGGTTTGGATTCTTGGTAAATTTGCACAGGAGGCCGGCATGGAGAGTAACGGGGAGCGCACAAGTTCACTGTCCTGGCCCCTCCTGCCTCTTAGTGAAGCTCATTTCCCTGCCTGCTGCCCTGTGCACCCCTCGCTCTCCTCCTAACACCCCAGCTCACCCCAGCTCGGATCTTCACCCTTGCCCCTCCCTCCTCTGTGGAACCTGGCTCCTAGATCTTCCCCTCCCTGCACAACCTAGCTCCAAGTCCTCTCATCTGGACATTGCTTCCTATGACCTCGATGACTCACCCTTCTAGAAGACCAAGTGCACCCTGCAGAGGGCAGTCTCCCCCATTTCACGTCTTTGTGCGTTTATCAAGGACCCGTCTCCCCTCACCGAAACCCAAGCTCCTGCCAGGCTGGCCGGTCCGTCCACAGTGGTTTCCCCGGGGCCTAGTGCAGTGCCTGGTCCGTAAACATTTGTGGCGAAGAGAACACAACGTCTCCTTCTTGACCCACAAACGCTCTTGCGGCCTCACGGAAAGCCTCGCCTCGCCGGAACGGACCCCTCCCAGGACTCTGCTGTTGACAATGGTGCCTTCTTGAAGTCACCTCCACTTCCAAGCTTGGCCCAGTGGGGCCGGGATAACGAAGCTGCTTTAACATAAATAATTTGCTTCTGAGGTGTAAGAAATGGGGAATATTTTTAGAAGGCCTGCCCTCCTAGGGGAAGTAAATGACTTATGAAAACGGGATTTTTCAAAGTGGCCTTCAAGAGAAAAGGGAGCCGTGTGTGATGGCCAAAATGGAATTCTATGAATTAGTGCGACTCATTATTCTGGCCTTACGCACACAGACACACGCACACACACACGCATGCACACACACCCGCTCGCTCCCTCACTTTTCCTCCTGCCTTCCATTTCACGGCCTTAGCTCGAATCTGAAATAAAACCACGGCAGCCCTCCTCCCCTGGCCCTCAGCGGCGGCCTGTCTGATTGGATGCCTCCCACAGCCCTAAAGACCGGAGCTTCAAGGAGGAAGCTGCGGGGGCACGCTGAGCCCTCGCTTCTTAAAGTGCGCGCCGTAAGTTACCTTGAAATGTTATATTTAAAAAAAAAAAAAAAAAAAAAAAGTATTTTAGGTTCAACAGACACTTGGGTTCCTGTTAACAACTCATTTAAGGAGAAAGTGGGGGGAAGGCATTCAGTTCAAGGCTTCTTTGACGACGTGAACCTCCTTACTTTGAATCCTTACAGTGTGGACGGGATGAAAGACGTCGTGGAGACGCGGATGGGTAAACGCGCAGGTGAGCAAAGACAGATGTTCCCGACAACGGAGTCGCGGCATCTTGGGATGGGCTTTGTCTGGCCAATAATGGAGAACAGATATTGGCGGGGGGGGGGGGGGGTGTAATGGGAGACCCAGAAAACCAAGACACAAAAACCACTTTTGTGGCCATTGTGTTTCCACCGGACTCTTGATCTAGGGAAGACGTGCTGTTTGGAGAACTAATAAGGCGACGGGCCCCTTTGATGAGGCGGGTCTGAAAACCAACCTCTGGAGGAATCATCCATTGCCGGCTCCCTGAGGCCTTTCTCCCCTTGTCTACAAAATCTGGCCTCCAAGGGGCCACGGATGTGTCTTCCGCCCATCGCTTCTGATGGTCCAGACAACCAGCTCTTTGTCTGGAAGGATCATGGTGGCTTCTTGATGTCTGTAGGCTCCAACTAGAACTCCGGACTCGCAGGTACACAGCACAAGGTCCACCATGAGTTGGCTCTACTTTGCCTTTCCTTCGCAGTCCCCAAACCTACTTAAGATCTCTACTCCCAGCACAGCCATCTCCTTCTTCCCCCTCCGACTGCACTCTTCTCATGGTCTCTTCTCCCTGTAGTCTTTCCTACTCTGGTCTAAGGTCTACTGGCCCTGACAGATCTGACTCCCAGGTGACTTCTGAGATTAGCCCGTCCTCACTGGACTCCTGTTGTGAGCTCTCACACACTGAACTGATGTACGTTTGACCCATCTCACCGTCAGGCTAGTCCATTCTTCCAAAAAGTCCATCAGCTCCCTAGGCATCTGCCTACTAGCGCTTGGCCCACAGCCAGGGTGAGCAGAATGGGCACCGCAGAAGAAGCACTGACGTCTACTAGACGGTGAGAAGTGTCTGAATGGTGGGCAGGAGAGGCAGAGGGTCTGGACTCACTCCCTGCCCCTGGGGATCTTTCCACCCTGAGGCTGGGACACCGGACTCGACGGCCACCATGTGCTGTTACCCTCTGGGATCGCTTCAAAACCTGGAGGACCATGGGTCCCTGGGCGAAGCCAAAACCTCTCAGCTTCTCAATGTTGTTCCAACTCGTTCTGTTCTCTAACAGCTCACTCAATCCATAAATGGCTGTTGAGTGCCCCAGTGTGTGCCAGGCACTGGGGATTCGGTGGTGCGTATCCCAGACATGATCCCCATTCTCTCGGAACTCACAGACAACGAATTCAGGGGCACAAAAGGGAAGGATTACAGTCGTGATAAGTGCAGTGACCGGTAGGGGCAGGCTGCTGTAAAAGCATTTGGGCAGATACCATTGCTTCTCAAGGACTTTGCTTTTACATTTGGTGGGGGTCCGAGCAGGGGGCCCTGCTCAGTGGCAATGGGAAGCCCTGATTTGCCTTGATGGACGCTTGATGGAATGCTGAGGGTGGGGGGTGGGCGGTGGAAGAAGGTCTGTTCTCACTGGAGGTCTGTGATAAAGCCAGGGACTGAGAGCAGAGCAGGAATCAGCTGTCCCTCCCATGGAGGCCATAGCCAGAGATGTTCGAGCATTCTCTGAGGCTAAGTGCCTTCTCCTCTCTAAAACGAGGGCCTGCTTCTTCTCTCTCTCTCTCTTTTAAACTTATTTAATTAATTTATTTATTTTGAAAGAATTTATTTATTTATTCATTTGGCAGAGAAAGAGAGAGACAGCAAGAGAGGGAGTACAAGCAGGGGGAGAGGGAGTGAGAGAGGGAGGAAGCAGGTTCCCCACTGAGCAGGGAGCCTGATGCAGGGCTTGATCCCAGGACCCCAGGATCATGACCTGAGCCGAAGGCAGATGCCTAAAGAGTGAGTCACCCTGGTGCCCCGAGGGCCTTCTTTCCAACAAGCTCCCAGGTCCTCCAAGGCCTCACTGACATCACCCTAGTGGCTACGGATCATTCTTGTACTGGTTCTATTTCACTTCCTTGAGTTTTCTACTAATTAAAGCAGCGAGTGTCGTTTATCATGGCTTCTTCTGCAAATGTTCATCCACTCCACCTCACAGTGAACTCCAGGAGAATTAGAATCACATCTAGCTCTTCTCTGGGTAGCAGGGATCCTAAAACCCTAGGGCATAAACCAGGGGAAGCAAGAATCTGGCCTGCATGCCAGCACCACCTGCTGAACCAGTGGCCATGGCAGGCATTATTAATCAATCCCCACACTCGTTTCTTCTGTGCTTGGATAGGGTTTAAGAGCACCTTCTCAGAAGCATCTTTCCTGGTTGCTGGCTGAAGGAGGTCATCCTTTCCCAGCTGTTTTCTAGGACTAAACCCATTCTTTTCTTCACAGCCCTCTAATCACATATTTTAAAAGACATATTCAAGACCCGTTTCCCCAGCTAACCTGTGAGCTCCATGCAGTGGGAGCCACGTCTGTTTCTGCTCATCCCAGATTCTCTGGGGCTGAGCGGTCTTGGTCACATCGGAAGAGCTCAGTAAATACCGGCTGCAAGAGAACTTAATGCTTTAGTCGGTGCATTGGAGAGAGGACCCAGGTCTCCCTGTCGACACACCTGCGCCGAGTCCCAGCTCTGTGCTTTCCTAACTGGGTGTGCTGGGGCAAGGCCTTCCCTTCTCCACATCAGGGCCAGGAGCTGTGTAAGTGGGACTCTTCCCTCCAAGGTTCCAGCAGATCTGGGACAAAGCCTGTCCCTCTGAGCTTGGTGGACACAGGGAATTTTATATTGGACTTGAGAGCTGGTTTTTTTTTAAGAGCTGGTGGGTCCTCCGTGGGCAGAGGCCCTGGGTCCTGGGAGGCAGCCTCTGCAGCTCCCTGGAGCCTTGGCTCTCAGGCACCGGGCTCTGTGGCAGGAGGTGTAGACCAGACTCTGGCCCTTGACTACTTAGGATGCAACAGTGGCATTGCTGCCCGTGTCTTAACCCGCTCCTCCATCACTCCCTTCCACCACGGGAGAGGAGTGAGAAGGATGCTGTGTGCACCCATGCCCATTTTCCCGCTGGGGCCTGATGCTCCCTCCCCTCTGGGAATTTGAGCCTGTTTCTCTGCAGACTTGCCCTGCTCTGGCCAGCGAAGCCTGCCTAATGCGTCCTGGGGGAGGCATATGCCTTAGGCAAAGCGGCTTCTTTTGCCCTGCTGAATTCAGCTCCTGGCCCGCGGGCCTAGAGCCAGTGGGAATCTGTGTGTGTGTCTGGGGGGCCGGGAGCCCCAGGGATGGCCCAAACAGATCAGCTGGGTTCTGACTGTCCGTTCACAACCCTAGAAAGAGGTAGGGGATGGTGAGGCTGTCCTGGGCCTGGTGACCCTGGGAAGCCATAGACACATACCCCCATCCCTCCATACCCCTTCACCGTGCGCCCCGGCCCTCCATCGGGGTACAGGGCAGGGCCCTGCAGGAGTCCTGCCTTTCTCCTACAAGGGCATGGCCTCATGACACATCCTCCTAGAAGGCCCCTTAGCTGGGGACAGCGGGTCCTTCCCACAGAGACACAAAGCCCATCATCCCTTGGCAGCCAGACCAGGAATCCTGGGGACAGGAAGCACTGGAGGGCCAGGCAGCAGGTGCTGCACCGTCAGGCATTGCTGGGGGCCCTTCAGCGGGCTTCTGTGCTACTCAGCAGGACCGACTCCACCGGCCCTGCTTCCGGGAACGTCCGCTGTCCCCTCTCTGCCTGGGGAACTTCTCTCCTTCGAGATCCAACTGAAATGTCACCTCCTCTGAGAGGCTTCCCTGACCCTTTCAACCAAGGTTTCTTGCTCCCTCTTTGGGTTCCTGCCCTCTTTCCATTATTGTGCGTGTCTCGGCCAAGTAATTACTGATGAGCCGGGACACTTATCTTCTGTCCTCCTCCGGACCGCGAGCTCCCAGGGCACCATCCGTGTGCCGAGCGTGTTACTTCTGCTCACCTCCCTCCGTGTCCCTGTCTCTCTGTGATGGCATCTATAGTGGCCAGGCCCCACATGGCCCCCGGTGACACTCCACTCCTGATCTTCCTGCTCCTGTTCCCTGTCGCACAGCCCGGGGCCGAACGGTGACTGGCAGAATATTGCGCTGGTGATGGCTGTAGCGTGACTTCGGAGAGTGTAGAAGACCCCGAGCGTCAGCCTTGCTGTACCGCGGATGGCTCGTTCAGAGGACAGGTCCATGTGGAGGGGTCCCGAGGCCTCCTGCCCACAGCCGGCGCCGACTGGCCACCCCTGTGATGAGCCCGCGTGTCCTCCAGGCTGGCCAAGACTTCTGACGACAGACAGGCAGCCGGACAGCATGACCGCCTCCTCAAGTGTGCTCCTGAGCCAGGACCTCCTGCCGTGCTCTCTGGCCTCACAGAAACCACGTGAGATCGTCCGGGTGGGTTGTTATTGGGCAGAATTCTTACCCACAGTAGAGAACCAGTAAGTACCTCAGTTTCTGCTGGGGAACTACCCTGCTTCCCCGTGTGTGATTCTCATGGAACTGTCTGTCCCACTGCTCCATCCTCTCTGGGCCAAGGGATGGGTCCCTGACCCGGGGTGGGGGGGCATCGGACCCTCTCCCTGGAGATTGTGTCTGCAACAGAGATACTGGTCCAGGAAGGGGCGCAAGGTGAATTCTAGAACCTATTGGATATCACACACACACACACACATCTGCACACACAAACAAGACACACATATGCACAATGCATGTGTCACATACACATGTACACATGCACTGGCTACATGCAAGTATGCACACACACAGATATGCACAATGTGTGCACAAACACACATACGTACACACACATTCCTATCACACACATGTACAGAAATACATGCTTTTTTTTTTTTTAATTTCTTTTGCCAGAGCTGACCATTTTTGGCAGCCACATAGCTGGGTTGGGCCAGCCCACCACCCTTCTCCCCACCTTCACAGCACCATCGGCCATCACACCAATCACTGAAGGCCCCCCAAGTGCCTAGAACACACATCATTCGGTAAGCGCCCAACCACCGTGTCAAATAAATAAGAACCTAGAAATATGAATGATGCCAGGGCTATTTATTGGGATTTAAATTTGTGTTTTTGTTTGCACCCTGGGAGAAGAATTTAAAAGCCTGAGAATTCTTTATGCTTGGTGCTCTGAATTTCTCCCCCCCTCTCCTACCTGTCCAGGGGCCAGCTCCTACCTGTTCGGCTCAGCACCTACAGGACTCTTCTGTTGCCAGCTCAGGGGCTGAAGGTGTCTGCAGACAGCCTGTGTGCCTTGGCCTGGTGGCCTGGGTGCTTGGAGGTGGGAAGTGGGGGGAGAAGAAGCATAAGCCATAGGAAAAGGAGCCAGCATGTCTGTGATGGAGTTGTATCTTCATTGTCAGTGTCCTGGAGGTGACGGGTCCTTCCTGGAAGCCATGGCTGTGTGGCCCTTCTCAGGAGGCGGTATCATAGCCTTGGGATCTCCTTGCAGAAATCCCTA
Source organism: Mustela nivalis (assembly GCF_964662115.1). Classification (NCBI taxonomy): domain Eukaryota; kingdom Metazoa; phylum Chordata; class Mammalia; order Carnivora; family Mustelidae; genus Mustela; species Mustela nivalis. The sequence continues at coordinate 33,055,929 of NC_139037.1, forward strand.
AGCCAGCTTGGTGTAGAACCAAATAGAGCTTCCCATCTGTAGGGAACTTCTGGGTTTTTGTGGGCTGAGGCCCATAGTGAATCAGCAGTGACCAGTGTAGACGGACACCAGGGACAGGGAATCCTATATACCCCAGGAAACCACTCTGAGTTACATCCCAGTATCTGGGGCTGTGACAAAGGGAACCCCACCGATGACTGATATTGAGTTTCCCGCCAGTCAGGCATGGCAGGGGGCACAAAATCAGAGTGATGGTCATTTGGTTTAGGAGAACGTGCCATTCCTTTCACACCCAGGTTTGTGGAATAAGGCTCAAAGCTCATGGCAGGAATTTTTCTTTTTGGTCTGTTTGGTTTATTATTATCTTAGAGGGCCTAGTACATTGCCTAACACACAATAGGTATTTGAGAAATATTAATGTATAAAGGCATACACAGAAGATAAGATGTGCCCACAAAATGCTAGAGATCTATAGAAGCTTCCCTTAGATTCTTCTTTTCACAACTGTCCTAGAAACTTGGTGTTCTTGTTCATATGTTCCTTCCTCCCGCCTTCCCTTTCTCCTTCTCCCCTTCCCTCTCCTATTTCAGCCGTCCTCATGCATTTACACATGTTCATATACGCAGCATATTGTTTATAGGTATGTCTTTCTAGTTCAGACGAAGGTTAGTGTGTCGCAGCTCATCCCACCACGTTCTGCCGCCCACCTTCCCACGCATGGACGGTCGCCGCAGCCCAGCATCTGTCAGCACTGGGGGGAGATCAAACAGATCTCCTGTGATGGAAATTCTTTGGACTATGTACGCAGGAGCGGAATGCTTGTCACTGCGATGTCTGTGTGACTTCACCAAGAAAGGCCACGCGCGCGGCCTGCACTACCTACTGGCGAGGCTGGAAGTTCCTTTAGTTCCTTATCTGGGCCAACACTGGCATTCCCCAGCTTACTAATATTTCCCAGTCTAATTAGGTGTAAAGTGATATACCTCATTGTTGTTTTAAATTGCACTTCTTGTCCCTATTTTGGGGAAAGAATTGAAGCTTCAGAAGAGTTACGTGCCTAGGGGCCCTCAACTGGTGCATGCGTAGCTGGGCTTTGTGCATCAGCTTTGGGCTCAGGCTGGAGTCACCTGGGGCTCCACAGCCCTTCACCTGGGCCTCACGCCTCTACCAGCGATTGCTGGATAAGCGGGGGGTGCAGGTCTTCTGCTGTGATCGAGCCCCACCTGGTGGCTCTGATGGGGAACTGCAGCTGTGAAGGGAAAGGAGGAGGGGAAGGGAGGAACCCTGAACCACCTTCACTTTTGAGGCTCTTATTTTTTAAAAAATAATTTTTCCAATTTTATTTTTTATTGAGATACAATTATCATGTAAGTTATTAGTTTCTTGTGTGCAAGATATGGTTTTTGGTGATGAGAATTTTCAAGACCCAAATATACTCAATCCCCAAATAAACAGAATGCCATTATCATGACTATACATCCCCAGGACTTATTTTTCTTATAACTGGAAGTTTCTACTCTTCCTGGCCTGCTTCACTGCGCAGGTGCGGGGAACCCAAAGTGCTTCACTTTTGAGGCTATTTCTGTTTTTAACAAACAAAACCAGAACATTATTAAAAATAATGTATTTTTAAAAAATATATTTTAAATTTATTTAACAGACAGAGATCACAAGTAGGCAGAGAGGCAGGCAGAGAGAGAGGGGGAAGCAGGCTCCCTGCTGAGCAGAGAGCCCGTTGCGGGGCTCGATCCCAGGACCCTGAGACCATGACCTGAGCCAAAGGCAGAGGCTCAACCCACTGAGCCACCCAGGCGCCCCTAAAATAATGTACTTTTAATTAAAGTATGTACCTGCCTAAAAGGCATAAATACCAAGTGTACAGGGAATGAACCTCACAAGTGAACACCTGTGTAGGCAACACTGCAAGTGTCCCTCCAGCCACGACACCTCCTCCTCCAGGAGCTGCCCACTATACTTCTAACTCAGTAGACTCGTCCCACCTGGAAGATTGCTGTATCCACGAACCATACAGTTGTTCCATTTTGTATCTTGCTACTTTTTTTTTTTTTAAGATTTTATTTATTTATTTATTTGACAGAGATCACAAGTAAGCAGAGAGGCAGGCAGAGAGAGAGGAGGAAGCAGGCTCGATGTGGGGCTCGATCCCAGGACTCTGGGATCATGACCTGAGCCGAAGGCAGAGGCTTTAACCCACTGAGCCACTCAGGTGCCCCTATTTTGCTACTTCTGCACGATGCTATGTGCTTTGTGCTTTGTTCTTTCATATTTGCTCATGCCACGAGCTTTCCTGTCTACTGCCGATGGACATTTACGTGGACTCCAGCATTTGGCTGTATTGAATGCAGCCACGAGGAACATTCTGGGACAGTCTTTGGGGGCACCTATGTAGGATCCTGCGAGGTATGTATCTAGGAATGGAAACACTGGGCCCACAGGTGTATGAGCAACTTTGGTAGATACTGTCAGCTTTCCAGGCTGGCCGTGCCCACTTCCCATGCCAGCCACGTGCTGAGTGTTCTCCTGGCTCTATATATCCAATTATAATTGATATTATCACTCTTTTTTATTTTATTTTATTTTTAAAAGATTTTATTTATTTGAGACAGAGATAGTGAGCGCACATGAGCCAGGAGGAGAGGGAGAAGCAGATTCTCCCGCTGAGTGGGGAGTCCCATGTGGGACTCGATCCCAGGACCCTGGGATCATGATTTGAGCTGAAGGCAGACACTTAACCGACTGAGCCACGCAGGCAACTCTTGTCACTCTTTTTAGCCGTTCTGGTGGGTGTTAGTGGTGCTGCCTTGTTTTTTTCTTTTCGTTTGCCTTCCTGAAAACTAACGAAATTTCTTACGTTTGTTGGTCACTTAGCTAAACACTTTCACAAACTTGCCTATGCAAGACTTTGACCCATTTTTTGATTGAGTTACCTGCGTTTTTCATACTGATTTATAGGAATTGAAAACAGGTCATCTGCATACGAGCCCTTTGTAGGATCTATCTTCTCCCACTGGGGTCACTTGCGTTCTCGCTCTCTTACTGATGTTTTGAAGAGCAGACGTTCTGCTTTCACTATGGTAAATTTATTAATATTTTCTTTTATTACTGAGGCTTTTTGTGTTGTTTAAAATTTTTTGGCTCACCCCAAGGTCGTGGAGATTGTCTTCTCTGTTTCTTCTAGAAGCTTTCACAATCTGCATCCATCTGGAACGGATTTCTGCATATGATGGGAGGCGGAGGGTCGATACTTTTTTCCATATGGACATTTAATTGACCAGCCTGATTTATTGAAAAGATTGTCTTTTCCCCCACTGCACCACAGTGTCACCTTCGCCATAAACCAGGGGATTGTACCTGTGTGAGTCTGTTCCTGGTGTACCTGTGTGTTTCTGCTAGAAAATGTAATCACGAGGCCATTTCAGAGTTTATAAAATACTGTGCATAGTGTGCTGCCGGTGGCGCTGTCTGCCAAGGGACCCTGGCTTGGGGTTGCTTTTCAGTAGCCTTCCTGATAACTAAGGATGAATGTTCCTTTCTCAATGTTAGCTGTGAATCTTGGGGCTCACTGTAGGTTTATTTGGTCAGAATGTCAGGAAGCTGAGTTGGAGGCTCTTTGTGCTTGTGGAGTCCACACAGGAAAGCCCTCTGGACCCCAGGAGAGCACCCAGGGGGCCCTAGGATCTGGAGTGGGGCAGCGTCTCTCTTGTATACTCCTTTCCCCTTTCTTTTGCTGTCTCTGCTGATGCCCAGGGGAAGCTTGCAACCCAACTCCGTGGGAACACCTGGGGTCTGAGAAGTGAGGCTCCCACAGCAGCCCCCCACGCCGTGAGGGTCTGGAAACACCCAGCCGTCCCTGAAGGTGTGGCATTCAGCTCCCCACAGTCCCGCATGGGCAGGATGGGATGGTGCATAAGACTTGAGGTGTGTGTCCCCCTCCCTGACCCAGCCCCTCACTCCTTGCCCCTCCTGATGTCCCTCTGGGGATCCTGCCACTTCTCACTTCTAAGTTTGCTTTTCTAAGACGGCCATTCTACAGCGTCTTCTTTTGGTAGAGAGACGACCCGCAGTTTTCCCGGCGTTGGTTCTAACTCGGGTCAAGGACAAACGCTACCTTTGCACTATGGTCCATGCAGTTCAGCCTTGTTTTCTGATGGCTACTGTCTAAAAGGGACGCCCCAGGTCTGAAGGCCGAGGCCTGGCATACCGGAGGGTGTCGTCTGGGGGCCGAGGGCCCAACAGCAGAGGGAGCCTGCGGTGACCTAGAGGGCCACGCTGGGGTTTTGGTTGAACACCTTTTTCGCATCTATCTCTCCTTCGACCATGTGGGGGTGGATGTCCACGTTCATGCCCGCGTCCTTGCATAGCTTCAGCAAGGTCCGAATGTTGTTCTTGGACAGCCTCAGGTATCTGCGCAAGACAGGGCCAGAGAGGTGAGCGGAGTGCGGAGTCACCGTCGCTTCGAACTTTATTGAAAAGAGCTCAGATTTAAGCACTGTGGGAGCTCTCACGGGAGCTGGCTCTGCAGACATTTCTGGAGCTAAGAGAGATCCTACGGAAGAGTGGGACACCCCATAGAATTGGTGGGAGTTTTTATTGGTAGAGCTCTTTTGGAAATTAATTTGGCAACAAATGGGCCAGGCACGGTCCCCGTCCCCGAAAGTCCCTCCACCCCCTCAAAAGTTCCTTCATTATCATTGACTCCGGAACTCCACCCAGGCCTTAACTCATTCCAAGAGAAGTCAATGGAATGAAAAGGAATATAAATGAAAGCATTCATTTCGGGGTCATCAACAACAGGAAAAGAGGAGATTCCCTCAACTGGGAAGCGGTTAAGCAAATAATGGGATATCCATCTCAAGGATGCTTCTGCCAGCTTGGACACGGCACTGGGCAGAAGCAGGTGTCCTACGGTGAAGGTGACACGTGATGCCATGTGGGGAGGGAGGCAACTGTCAGAGCGCCCCATCACTAACAGGTCTGGGTAACCTCAGGGATGCTGAGGCCTGGGCGAAAATACAGAACAGTGGCAATAAAAGCTGAGTAAGGTTGTAGGAAAAGGGAGTATTTTCTGTTTAATTATGCTCAAACAATTAAAAAAAAAACAACAGGCCAGTGATTTAAAATCTTAGCTAAAATCCCACAATTCTGACTTACACTGGAGAGTGGAACTGATCCCTTCAACACTGTGTGGTCTAGAGAGTATATCTCCCTCCGAGCTCCTTATTCTACCAGTGGCTTTGACCTTGTTCCCTGCTTTAGTCTAAGGGGGTGTGTCCCTTACTCAGACCGCCTGCTGGTTGGTTGCTTTGTTGCAAACAGTGGGGGAGGAGCTTCATACTGAAATAAGCTGGGTTTTCTACCCATCGGGAATGGTCTCCCTGTCCTCCAAGATCTGCTTGTTATTTACCTTTTTTTTTTTTTTTAAAGATTTTATTTATTTATTTGACAGAGAGCGAGCACAAGTAGGCAGAGTGGCAGACAGAGGCAGAGGGAGAATCAGGCTCTCTGCTGAGCAGGGAGCCTGATGCAGGGCTTGATCCCAGGAACCTGGGATCATGACCTGAGCTGAAGTCAGTGGCTTAACTGACTGGACCACCCACGTGCCCCTTCCCTGTTTTTACAGCCATCTGACACGGCACTGCCAGCCTCATGTCTGGACTGCTTTTCTCGGACAGCACCCGGCAGGGTCTGCTCCTTCCTCTTCTGCCCTGCCCAGCCCTGGAGGGTCTCACACACATGCACACATCAGCACTCACGAAGATCCCATTCTGGGCAATTTCATCTTTTCCTTGGATGTTTTTCTAATGGCTCGTTGGATGCCATCTCTCCAAATATTCTCTCCCCGCCCTTGCAGGGGAGGAGCCCTGTCCAAATCTCTCGTCTGCCCACCATGAAGCCCAAGTCGGCCATCGGCTGGCCAGAGTTGTGCACATCACTCTGTCAAACTGAAAGCCATCGTCAAAGTCATCCATCCACAGAGAGGTCAAATAAGAAGCCCCCTTGGCTGGGGGGTGGGGGCTGCCATTCACCCACCCACCTCTCAGCCAGTCAGTGAGCAGAGCAGACTTTGTAAGTGGGGTCACAAGACGCCAGGCATCTGAGGCCATCTGACAGCTGTGGAGAAGCTCACTGCTGCTCTACAAGGACACCCAAAATAGTGTGTTGTCTGTTCCCTCCTCTACTGAAGTTTCTGAGCCCTGTCCTTCACCTCTTTATAGTAAAGGCTAGCACCGGGGTTGGGAGGGGTCCTTGAATTTGGGGATGGAAATGGGCAGGTCTTGATAAAGAAGACAGAGAACACGTGAGAAGGAAGACCTCTGGTAGGGGCAGTAAATACTAAACGGCTTCACACTCTGTTCATAGTGCCTCCGGGAGTTTAAAGCCCCACACGCGCAGCAGATGGCCACCTGGGATGGTGGCGAGGACCACAGGCAACTCCACACCGAGGTGTGAAGGCTTTAGGGGGATTTCCTGTTAAAAATAGGCCACAGACAACGCATTCTTTCTTCTTGGATCATAGTTATGGTTTCTATTCTGAAAGGTATGGAAATATGAGAAGGGTGGTGCCAGCGTCCAAACACGTGCGTGGTACCCAAATGTTGTGCTCATCCCAGAGCTCGTCCACTAACGGGCGAGGCTGCCGGCAAACCCAGTGGCTTCAGCCCCGGAACGGCCCTTCAGGACACAAAGACAGAGCCCAGTCCTGCCATCGCCGCTGCCCTTCCCTGGCCCAGGCTCAGCCCAGGTGTCTGCGGCAGAAGCAGATGACCAAAGCCTATCCCCGCCCGCCCCCCGCCCCCTGCCCCGCCCACCAGGGCGGCTCACCGGCAGCTCAGCACCTCCTCTGGCTTCAGCATCCTCACCAGTTCCACCTTGGGCTCAGCGCCCTTCTCCATGAGGCTCTTCAGCTTGCGCTCGTAGGAGATCTCGGTGGACCTGCCTAGTACCAAGTCCCTCAGGAGGGTCGACCTCCGACCGAAGACTGGCGTTTCCTGCAGCAGCGGGTCCAGGACGCTCTGGCGGTGGTACGGCAGGGACCGCTGAATGGACTCCAGGGCGATTGCATCCTTGATGTCGAGGTCTGCAATTGGACAGATGTCAGCAGGGAGTTAGATCTGCTGGAGGGGGGGAGACAGGACAGGCAGGAAGTGGGGGAGGCCTGCCAGACAGCCTGAGGTAGGAGGTCTCTTCAAGGCTTTGCAGGCTCTTCTCCGCATGGGCTTAATTCTCGCTCATCTTGACTTGCCCCCTTTCTCGCTGCCTCCTCGGCTCTCTCCCTTTCCCTCCTATCTTCACCCCCTTCTCTCCATCTTCTCTTCTCTCCTTCCTCACCTGAAAGGAGCCTCTGCTTGGAGGAGGTAGGGGAAGCTAGCAAAGATCAACTCTGAGGCGGTTTTTTGTTTGTTTGGTTGGTTGGTTGAGATGAGGTTTCTAAAGGAAAAACAATTTATTGGATTAAAGGGGAGAAAAGTATTGCAGGCAGGATGAACAGCATGTGCAGGTAGAGGGGCAGCATATGCAGGCAGGAGGAACAGAATGTGCAGGCATGAGGAATAGCATGTGCAAGCAGGAGGAACAGCATGTGCAACAGGAGGAACAGCAGATACAGACAGGAGGAACAGCATGTGCAGACAGGAGGAACAGCATGTGTGGGTGTGAGGAACAGAATATGCAGCAGGAAGAACAGCATGTGCAGGTAGGAGGAACACCATGGGCAGGGTGGAGGAATACCATGTGTATGTATGAGGAACAGCATGTATGGGTGTGAGAAACAGCATGTGTGGGTGTGAGGAACAGCATGTGCAGGTAGGAGGAACAGCATGTGTGGGTGTGAGGAACAGAATGTGCAGCAGGAGGAGCAGCATGTGTGGGTGTAAATACAGCATGTGCAGGCAGGAAGAATAGCATGTGTGGGTGTGAGGAACAGCATGTAACGGCAGAAGGAACAACATGTACAGGCAGGAGGAACAATTATATGAAATGAAATGGTGAGTGTCTGATGTTATCCAAATATGGAGTTTGTACTGAATTAAATACTGTGAGGGCTAGTGCTTGGAGAACTTAACTTTTTCTTCTTGCTAAATGTACCACTAAGTATTTTATAGATTTTTACTGATAAGAATGGTATGTTTTCTTCCCATTTCCATTTAAGTTTAGAAAAAAGACTATTGTGTTACAATGTATATTTTTCTAGTTAGAATTTCTTGAGTTTTATAGATATATAATCATATCGGGGGAAAATGAAAATATCTTCCTCCTAACATTTAGAAAAATTATGTACTTTTCTTGACATATTGTATTTGGCAGACTTTCTAACACAATGTCAATAATGATGATAGCAGTCATGCCTCATTTTCTTCCTGATTTTAATTAAAATAATAAGCGTTTCATAATTTAGAATGATACTTGCCACTATTTTTGGTATGTTTTATAATATTAAGAGCTTAATCCTTAATTTACATTGAATTTTTATTAGTAATAATTGCTTGATTCTACCTTTTGCTTTTCTGTCATTTACTGACATGATCATATGGTTTTTCCTTTACATTATTGATGGAGTAAATTATATTCTTAGATGTTCTGATAGTGATAACCTAACCATTTCTAATCTGCTGTAAGAAATCTTGTCATTAAATCCTCCCCAGAAACTAATAATACACTATGTATGAACTAACTTGAGTTTAAATAAAATCTCAAAAGAAAATAAATTTTATCCTCTCAAAAAAACGAAAAAAAGAAACCCCATTTTGTCATAGGATGTTATTAATTTCATACATCAATATATTTTCATATATTTGATTTATTTGCTAAAATTTTTAATATATTCTTTTGCATCTCTATTACTTTCTTGAAAATATTTGAATATTGTGGTTCTGATGCCTTGTTGGATTAATACAAAAGTGTCTGTGTTTTATAGGTCTGGAATAGTTGAAGTGACATTGGGTTTATTCATTCTTGAAAAGGTAGATAGAACCTGGTTTGAAGCCTTTTGACCTGGTGACTTGTTCAGTGAGAAAGTGTCAACTGCTTTCAATTTTTACTTCAGAAATTGCTCTCTTCAAGTTTATGATGTCAATTTTAATAATTTATTGTATGAGAGGAAATGATATATTTCTTCTAGGTTGTCAAATACATCAGAGAGAGGTGCTTCTAGTATTCTATAATAGCTCAGTTAATGTATTTCTCATCTTTGCTTATGTATCTATTCTCATACCAAATCTTGTACATTTTTGCTCTTCTTTTTTTTTTTTTTTAAGATTTTATTTATTTATTTATTTATTTAAGCACAAGGGGGAGGGGTAAGGGGGAGGGAGAGGGAGAGAATCTCAAGTAGACTCTCTGTTGAGCATGGAGCCTGATGCAGGGCTTGATCTCGTGACCCTGAGATCATGACTTGTGCTGAAATCAAGAGTCAGAAGCTTAACTGACTGAGCCAGCCAGGGGCCTCTTTACTCTTCTTCTTAACAATGGTCATGAGGACTTCATACTATTCATGACTTGCTTTTTCAAAAAGCTAGCTTTGGATTTAGGATGTAGCCTTTTAACTAGTTTTTATCTTGTGTTTCATTAATCTCAGCTGGAATTTAATGTATGAAAGCTCTCTTTTTCATATCAATTATTTCTCTTAAAGTATTATAAATAATAAATTGTTAAAGTATTCATTTTTTCTTTTTTTTTGCATTATAAAGACAAGAATTATTAATTTTAGTTGTTAGTATAAATTTTCTTCTGAGGATAGATTTTGCCTTTGTTCCCATAGGTAAGAAACAGGGTTATTTTCATGAGTTTTTTTTTCCCTCTCTGATATAGGGTATTTTAGGACTGCATTTCTCAATTTCTGACTGTTAAGTTGGGAATATCTTTTAATTTAAATTTTATTTCTAATTATTGCTTTAGGATAATGTAGGTTGCCCTAAAATCTTAACTTTTTGGAAGTTAATGTTTTCTCAGCAGTGAATAAGTAGATGAGTTTTGTAGATATTCTTTAGCCACATAAAAATGCATTCTTTATTCAAATATGAAGTTATGTCTCTTTGATTCTAAAGGAGGTATGTTAAAACCTCCCACTATAACTGTATTTTATTAGGTTCTTTTTGCAGTTCTCAATAATTATCTATTTAGCTACTATATTTTTGGTATGTGCAGGCTTATGATTATTTATCCTCTTTAACATTTAAAAATATCCTCTTTTACCCTACATGTTTCCTTTAGTCTTAATTCCACCTCATCTGTTTGCATTTCATGCTTCCTCTTGGTCTATCCTTTTGTTTTCAATCCTTCTGTATTAAACCTGTTTTTTTTTAATTTAACATGTAATGTATTATTTTTAAATTAACATGTAATATATTATTTGCCCCAGGGGTACTAGTCTGTAAATCATCAGGCTTACACATTTCACAGCACTCAGCATATCACACACCCTCCCCAATGTCCATAACCCAACCACCCTCTCCCTACCCCCCTCCTCCTGGCAAACCTCAGTTTGTTCTGTGAGACTGAGAATCTCTTATGGTTTGTCTCCCTCTTGATCCCATCTTGTTTTGTTTTTCCTTCCCTACCCCCAAACTTTGCCTCTCAAATTCCTCATATGAGGGAGATCATGTGATAATTGTCTTTCTCTGATTGACTTACTTCACTCAGCATGATACCCTCTAGTTCCATCCATGTCATTGCAAATGGCAAGATTTCAATTCTTTTGATGGCTACATAGTATTTCATTGTATGTATCTCTCTATATATTTATAGATATATAGATATATGATAACTTCTTTATCCATTCATCTGTTGATAAACATTTAGGTTCTTTCAATAGTTTGGCTATTGTGGACATTGCTGCTGTAAACATTCAGGTGCATGTGCCCCTTTGGATCACTACATTTGTATCTTTAGGGTAAATACCCAGTAGTGCAATTGCTGGGTCATAGGGTAGCTCTATCTTCAACTTTTTGAGGAACCTCCATGCTGTTTTCCAGAGTGGCTGCACCAGCTTGCATTCCCACCAACAGTGTAGGAGGATTGATTCCCATTTCTCTGCATCCTCGTCAGCATCTGTAGTTTCCTGACTTGCTAATTTTAGCCATTCTGACTGGTGTGAGATGGCATCTCATTGTGGTTTTGATTTGTACTTCCCTGATGCCGAGTGCTGTGGAGCACTTTTTCATGTATCTCCTGGCTATCTGGATGCCTTCTTTGCAGAAATGTCTGTTCATGTCCTCTGCCTATTTCTTGATTGAATTAATTGTTCTTTGGCTGTTGAGTTTGATAAGTTCTTCATAGATTTTGGATATTAACCCTTCATCTGATATGTCATTTGCAAATATCTTCTCCCATTCTGTCAGTGGTCTTTTGGTTTTGTTCACTGTTTCCTTTGCTGTGCAAAAGCTTTTGATCTTGATGAAGTCCCAATAGTTCATTTTTGTCCCTGCTTCTCTTGCCTTTGGCGATGTTTCTAAGAAGAAGTTGCTGTGGCTGAGGTCGAAGAGGTTGCTGCCTGTGTTCCCCTCAAGGATTTTGATGGATTCCTCTCTCACATTAAGGTCTTTCATCCATTTTGAGTTTATTTTTGTGTGTGGTATAAGGAAATGGTCCAGTTTCATTTTTCTGCATACAGCTGTTCAATTTTCCTAACACCATTTGTTGAAGAGACTGTCTTTTTTCCATTGGACATTCTTTCCTGTTTTGTCAAAGATTAGTTGACCATAGATTTGAAGGTCTATTTCTGGGCTGTCTATTCTGTTCCATTGATCTATGTGTTTGTTTTTGTGCCAGTATCATACTGTCTTGATGATGACAGCTTTGTAATAGACCTTGAAGTCTGGAATTGTGATGATACCAACTTTGGCTTTTTTTCTCAACATTCCTCTGTCTTTTTTTTTTTTTAATTTTTATTTATTTATTTATTTGACAGACAGAGATCACAGTAGGCAGAGAGGCAGGCAGAGAGAGAGGAGGAAGCAGGCTCCCCACTGAGCAGAGAGCCCAATGCGGGGCTTGATTCCAGGACCCTGAGATCATGACCTGAGCCGAAGGCAGAGGCTTTAACCCACTGAGACACCCAGGAGCCCCTCAACATTCCTCTGTCTATTCGAGGTCTTTTCTGGTTCCATATAAATTTTAGGATTATTTGTTCCATTTCTTTGGAAAAAATGGATGGTATTTTGATAGGGATTGCATTAAACATGTAGATTGCTTTAGGTAGCATAGACATTTTCACAATATTTGTTCTTCCAATCCGTGACCATGGAACATTTTTCCATTTCTTTGTGTCTCCCTCAGTTTCTTTCATGGGTACTTTATAGTTTTCTGGGTATAGGTTCTTTGCCTCTTTAGTTAGGTTTATTCCTAGTTATCTTGTGGTTTTGGGTGCAATTGTAAATGGGATCGACTCCTTAATTTCTCTTTCTTCTGTCTTGTTGTTGGTGTATAGAAATTCAACAGACTTCTGTGCATTGATTTTATGTCCTGACACTTTACTGAATTCCTGTACAAGTTCTAGCAGACTTGGAGTGGAGTCTTTTAGGTTTTCCACATAATTTTCCACATTAATTTCTTTTTGTTGTCTGATTGCTGAGGCTAGGACCTCTAGTACTATGTTAAATAGCAGTGGTGATAATGGACATCCCTGCCATGTTCCTAACCTTAACAGAAAAGTTCTCAGTTTTTCCTCATTGAGAATGATATTTGCTGTGGATTTTTCATAGATGGCTTTGATGATATGGAGGTATGTACCCTCTATCCCTACATTGGGAAGAGTTTTGATGAAGAAAGGATGCTGTACTTTTTCAAATGCTTTTTCAGCATCTTTTGATGCTGAATGTATCATATGGTTCTTGTTCTTTCTTTTATTAATGTATTGTATCACATTGATTGATTTGTGGATGTTGAACCAACCTTGCAGACCTGGAATAAATCCCAGTTGGTCATGGTGAATAATCCTTTTTTTTTTTTAAAGATTTTATTTATTTATTTGACAGAGAGAGATCACAAGTAGGCAAAGAGGTAGGCAGAGAGAGAGAGAGGAGGAAGCAGGCTCCCCGCGGAGTAGAGAGCCCGATGCGGGACTCGATCCCAGGATCCTGAGATCATGACCTGAGCTGAAGGCAGCGGCTTAACCCACTGAGCCACCCAGGTGCCCGTGAATAAACCTTTTAATGTACTTTTGGATCCTATTGGCTAGTCTTTTGGTGAGAATTTTCACATCTGTGTTCATCAAGGATATTGGTCTGTAATTCTCTTTTTTTTTAAAAGATTATTTATTTATTTATTTGAGAGAGAGACAGTGAGAGAGAGCATGAGCGAGGAGAAGGTCAGAGAGCGAAGCAGACTCCCATGGAGCTGGGAGCCTGATGTGGGACTCGATCCCGGGACTCCGGGATCATGACCTGAGCTGAAGGCAGTCGTCCAACCAACTGAGCTACCCAGGTGTCCCTGTAATTCTCTTTTTTGATGGTGTCTTTGTCTGGTTTTGGGATCAAGGTAATGCTGGCCTCATAAAATGAGTTTGGAAGTTTTCCTTCCATTTCTAGTTTTTGGAACAGTTTCAGGAGAATAGGTTTTAATTCTTCTTTTAATGTTTAGTAGAATTCCCTTGGGAAGCTGTCTGGCCCTGGGCTCTTGTTTTTGGGATATTTTTGATGACTGCTTCAATTTCCTTACTGGTTATGAGTCTGTTCATGTTTTCTATTTCTTCCCGGTTCAGTTTTGGTAGTTTAAACGTTTCTAGGAATGCATCCATTTCTTCCAGAGTGTCAAATTTCCTGGCATATAGTTGCTCATAATATGTTCTTATAATTGTTTGTATTTCTTTGGTGTTGGTTGTGGTCTCTTCTCTTTCATTCATGATTTTATTTATTTTTGATAAGTGTGGTCAGGGGTTTATCAAACTTATTAATTCTTTCAAAGAACCAGCTCCTAGTTTTGTTGATTTGTTCTATTGTTCCTTTGGTTTCTATTTCATTGATTTCTGCTCTGATCTTTATTATTTCTCTTCTCCTGCTGGGTTTAGGCTCTCTTTGGTGTTCTTTCTCCAGCTCCTTTAGGTGTAGGGTTAGGTTGTGTACCTGAGAACTTTCTTGTTTCTTGAGAAAGGATTGTATCGCTATATACTTTCCTCTGCTTTTGGAAAGGACTCTTTTTGCTGTGTCCCACAGATTTTGAAGCATTGTGTTTTCATTATCATTTGTTTCCATGAATTTTTAAAATTCTTCTTTAATTTCCTGGTTGATTCATTTATTCTTTGTAGGATACTCTTTAGCCTCCATGTATTTGGGTTCTTTCCAACTCTCCTCTTGTGATTGAGCTCTAGCTTCAGATCATTGTGGTCTGAAAATATGCAGGGAATGATCCCAATCTTTTGGTACCAGTTGAGACATGATTTGTGACCCAGGATGTGATCTATTCTGGAGAATGTTCCATGTGCACTAGAGAAGAATGTGTATTCTGTTGCTTTGGTATGGAATGTTCTGAATGTATCTGTGATGTCCATCTTATCGAGTGTGTCATTTAAGGCCTTTATTTCCTTGTTGATCTTCTGCTTGGATGATCTGTCCATTTCAGTGATAGGGGTGTTAAAGTCCCCTACTATTATTGTATTGTAAATGTGTTTCTATTAATTGGTTTATGTAGTTGCCTGTTCCCATGTTAGGGACAGAGATATTTAAAATTGTTAGATCTTCATGTTGGACAGACCCTTTGAGTATGATATAGTGTCCTTCCTCATCTCTTATTATAGTCTTTGGCTTAAAATACAATTGATCTGATATAAGGATTGCCACCCCAGCTTTCTTTTGATGTCCATTGGCATGGTAAATTGTTTTATAACCCCTGACCATAAATCTGGAGGTGTCTTTGGGTCTAAAATGAGTTTATTGTAGACAGAAGATTGACGGGTTTTTTTTCTTTCTTCTTTTTTTTTTAAATCTATTATGATACCCTGTGTCTTTTGATTGGGGCATTTAGCCCATTTACATTCAGGGTAACTACTGAAAGATATGAATTTTGTGCCATTGTATTGCCTGTAAGGTGACTGTTACTGTATATTGTCTCTGTTCCTTTCTGGTCTACTACTTTTAGGCTCTCTCTAAAAGCTCTCTCTGAAGGGCTTAGAGGACCCCTTTCAATATTTCCTGTAGGTCTGGTTTGGTGTTTGCAAATTCTTTTAGTTTTTGTTTGTCCTGGAAGCTTTTTATTTCAGCTTTTATTTTCTTTCTTTCTTTTTTAAAAATATTTTATTTATTTGACAGAGATCACAACTAGGCAGAGAGGCAGGCAGAGAGAGAGGGGGAAGCAGACTCCCCATTGAGCAGAGAGCCCGATGCGGGGCTCAATCCCAGGATTCCAGGATCATGACCTGAGCTGAAGGCCGAGGCTTTAACGCACTGAGCCACCCACGTGCCCCTCTCCTTCTATTTTCAATGATAGCCTAGCTGAATATGGTATTCTTGGCTGCATGTTTTTCTCATTTAGGGCTGTGAATATATCATGCCAGTTCTTTCTGGCCTCCCAGAAAGAATAGCTTTCTTGATTTCAGCTTGGTTAGATTTTAGTTCTTTTATTTCTCCAGAAAGGGCTTTTATTTCTCCAGACAGGGTTTCTCTAATATCTTCCATGCCTTTTTCGAGCCCAGCTAGCACCTTAAGAATCATCATTCTGAAGTCTAGATCTGACATATTATTAATGTCTGTATTGATTAGGTCCCTAGCCTTTGGTACTGCCTTTTGTTTTTGTTTGTTTGTTTTTGGTGAGTTTTTCCAGTCTTGTCATTTTATCCAGAGAAGAATGTATGAATGAGGGAATAAAATATTAGAAGAGTGGCAAAGACATGAGAAAAATGGATGCTAACCAAATCAGAAGAGATGCCAAATCAGGGGGAGAAGAATGGATGTAAAATGAAATTTAAAAACTTAAAAAAATAAAAATATATATATATACACATCAAACTGGTGAATAGAACAGAGCCACTCTCTTGATTTTGGGTGTATTTTGGTCTGTTAGAAGAAACTACCTCCCAAATTTTTAAAGAAAGAAAAACATATATATACAAAAATAAGGGTAAACACAATGAAGGGATGGAATATGACTGTAAAGATGAAAAATTTTTAAAAATTCTAAAAAAGGAATGGATAAGATAAGTTGGTTGGAAAAAGAAAGAAAAAGAAAGTGGAGAGAATTTGCTCAGGCTGGAGACTAGAACAAAGCCCTGTGCTAGATTTAGGGTATATTTTGATCTATTAGAAGAAATTGTATCCTAAAACTTTTTAGAGGAAAAAACCCTATATGTATATAAAAAATAAAGTTAGATACAATTAAAGATAAAATGTGACTATAATAATGACGTTTTAAAAAGATTTTTTTAAAAGAAAGGTATTGTTAAGATAAAGTAGTTAAAAAACATTAAAAGAGGAAAGAGGAAAAGTTTAAAAAATTAGAATAAGAAAAAAATAAAATTTAAAAAAGTTAACTTTGAAAGACTAAAGGATCATTGGAAAAAAGCCATGAATTCTATGCGTTGCTTTCCCTTAGCTCTGAAGTTCAGTGTTCTCTTTGATCAGTGAGCTTGGTCTTGGCTGGATCTTGCTGATCTTCTGGGGGATGGGTCTGTTGTAGTGATTCTCAAGTGTCTTTGCCCGAGGTGGAATTGCACTGCTCTTGCCAGGGACCAGGCTCTCATCTGCTCAGGTTCCCTCTCTGGAGCTTTTGTTCCCTGAACTTTCCATTGAGCTCTTCCATTGAGCTCTGGAGGACGGGAATGAAAATGGCAGCTTCCCAGTCTCCAGGCTGGAGGAGCTGAGAGTTTGGGACCCCATTCCTCAGTGCACCCTTGGAGAAAAGCACTCAATTCCTCCCATTTCCCTGGTCTCCAGCTGTGCTCCAAGCTCACCCGGCTTGTGACCAAGTGTTTCTGTCTCTGGCACATGACCCAAACCCTGCTTGAAGTCTCCAAACCCAAGGCAGATTCTTGCCTCCAGAGGAGGAAGGTGAGTCTCCCTGGATCTGCCACTTGTGGGGTTCTTGCTCAAAGAGCACTGGCCCGACTGTGCTACAGATCATAGTTTAAGGTAACCCCGAGTTGAGAGCTCACTCCTCCACTCCATCTCTGTAGCCAGCTTCCCCGCTCTAATACCTGCAGGCTCTGTTACACTCAGACACCCCTGATCCTTCTGTGACCCTGTGGGACCTGAGACTACACTGTTCCTGTGTGGGCTCCACCCCCGCTTGGCCTCTGGAGCGATGTCCCTAGGTGGAGCAGACTTCTAAAAGTTCGGATTTTGTGCTCTGTTGCTCTGCTGCTTGCCGGGAGCCGGCACCTCCCCCCACTGTCTATCTTCCTGTCTCTTTGGATTCACTTCTCCATACTTCCTACCTTTCAGAAAGTGTCAATTTTCTGTTTCTAGAATTGCTGCTCTTCTTCTCTTCCATCTCCTGTTGGGTTTGTAGGTGTTCGGAATGGTTTGATAACTATCTAGCTGATCTCCTGCTACCTAATGTCATCTCAGTCTGCTACTCCTCCACCATCTTGACTCTCCCCTCTTAAACCTGATTTTCAGTCTGTCTAGATGCTGATTTTTAAACCAATTAGTTGAAACTAATTAGTTTAAACTAGTTTAACTAGTCTGGTGCCTCTGCTCTCACCTAGAGCATTTTTCCCCCTTTGTAAGTAAAGCATTCTTCCGGTAAAGCCTGCAAGATTTCATCCATAAAGTTCAGGAATTTTACTGGGATATGTCTGGGGGGAATGAGTCTAGATCCCCCACAGTTATGTAAATGGAGGAACAGCCTACTGGGAAGACGCTGTGATTTGCCCAAGGTCTCATATGAATTAGGGGCTGAATTGGGACTCTCTGGCCCCAGTCTGGCATTCTGGATTGACAGGACCCCGGCCGGGGGGCCAGAGGAGTCCCTATTTATGCATAGTGGAAACTGGTGTTCTGTTCCAGAAGAATCATGAGCTGTGTGTCCTCATTAACACAAATGGGAAGTCCCTTGGAGAAAGAACCATAGCCTTTTCTGAGATATCTGAGCATTGTCTGGGTTATGGTAGGTCTCATGTAGGAAAGAAGAGTAGTCATATAAATGGTAATGATAATTAAACACGTGAACTTAGAGTTACTGAGTGACTTAGGTGTCCAGCAGTGTTCAAGGAGCTTTCCGGGGGGTGGGGGGGGGCACTAGAGTCTCACAAGCATATCCTGCCCATTTAACAAAATGAGAAAGCTGAGGATCGGAGGCATTAAGTCATGTGCCCAAGACACCAGGGCTAAGTAGTTGGGGGGTCCAAGAAAATGTGAACCTAGGTTGCTGGTGCCCAGAAAAAGGCTCTCATCTGGGCAAAAATGACACATATTCCTGAGTCTGTGGCTGAACAAGCAAGTTTGATTTCTAGAGGGCTGTGTTTGGGTCTCCCGGGGCTTAGTCTGTACTCATGGAAACAGAGGGTTATCATCGCTCTCCAGACCTCCACATTAAGGATGTCTTTCTGCACTGGCACCTACAGAAAGCTCTGGGCATAGGTGCCAGGGGAGAGAAAGTCAAAAGAATGCCCCCTTCTAGTCTAGCGGCTCAGACTCTGCCAAGATTTACTTTGGAAACATGTTCCAGTTGCTTTCCCAGGATCTTTTACTGGCCCAAAGCTGGAGTGACCTTTTACAGATTCAGAAGTAACTTTTGGTGGCCCTCCGACAGGGGCCGGGGGAACGGTGAAAAAGGAAAGGGAAACGGAAAAGGCTGTCCTCCAGGAATAAAAGGGAGGGGAGGTGGTGGGCAGAGGGGAGTGGCCCATGGTGCACAGCGTGGTGGGGCAGAGGCTGATGGCACGGTGGTGGTCAGAGGCAGGATGGATGCGGCATTTCAGCTGGTGAGAGGAGCGAATGGGGGCTTCTGTGAAAATGAGGAGGGGGACAATATGAAATAATCAGCTCTGAAAAGCACTGTGGTCCGCATTGGACAGTCACTGCTCTTTTCTATTGGCTTTGGGGCTCTGGAGCTAGAGACAGTGATCTATCCCTCGGGGGGTTGGGGGGCGGCGGGGCACACCGTGTTTCAGAGATTTTGATCCCGTGGCCACCACAATATTACAAATGTGGGTGAGTGGAAGCTGTTGTTTCTGTACAGACCCAGTGGTCACATGCAGTGTTGTGTCTGATCATGGTCATTCCGCAGACCCTTGCTCCCTGGATCACAGAAATGTAATGTCAGGAGAGCAAAGAGCTCACTCTGCTGCTAGGGAAACCAGGACAGCGATGATTCAGGATACTGAGTGGGGCTGGGGAGGCCAGAACCAGAAGTCCTGCTCTAGAATACCCTTCCTCGATCCCTGTGTATCTCCACTTGGACTCCTGCCCCAGCCCGTAACTGGCCCCATGCCCTTCCCAGGAGCTGCTTTGTCTGGAACTTGACTCCAAAACCAGATCCTGCCCACTCATGGTAGGCCTCTTGCTGGCCTGCACAGGAAGCTTCTTTGCCCTGCTCAGACTCAGCCCTGACCCAGTTCCTGGAGGCCACACTTGGATGCCCTCGTGGTTCCTGGGAGCCTCTGAGCACCTGCTGCCCCCCAGTGGCCATTTATTGTATTGCATCAGGTAGGAAAAATGTCCCCTCTTTGAACAGGGTGCTTTTGTCTTGGGGGGCAAGCAGGCAATGCAGAGAACCAAAGAACTGTTCCACCTGTCCTGCTGGCATTTTTGTGCAGTATCTTGAAAAGGATTATTTAGTCAGCTGATATGTGAGTTTCTCTTAGGGAAGGGATAGCCTTTGTTTAGGAAAGTATCTTGATAGATTCCTTTTGAGTGTGGACTAAGACAGGGAAACAAAGGAAAGTGAGTCACCCTTTCAGGTAACAAGCCAGTGGGAACTGTGGGGGTGAGGACAGCAGAGGATAGAGGAGAGGGGAGAGGAAAGAGAGAGGAAGAAGGGGGAGCTAGGCAGGCCCAGGACCAGGGTGAGACCAGCCAAGGCGGGAGGGACAAAATTTAAGCAGGTGTTCACTCTCGGGCTCATGCAGGTGCAGAGTCAGAACCGGAGAGTGAGCACCTCCTTAAGCCGTGGGACCTGGGTGGTGGCTGGGCTCACTCTCCTGCCAGTGCAGGGGTGAGCAAAACAGCTGGAGGGGACCCCCTGTAGGCAAATACATTCAGGGACCATCTTCTGGTGGCAGGGGACAAAAGATTTGGGAGAACGCTTAAGGGAGTTTCATAATTCCGTTTTTTTGTTTTCTGTAGAATCCTGCCACAAAGTTCTTTCCCTTCATTGCCCCAAACCTTCAGTGAAGTCTGTTTACACATAAAGGCTTCATGTGAGAGGCTTGGGGGCAAATGAAAGAAACGGAGCTGTGTTCTGTGTCTGTGTGCAGTGGCAGGGATCAGGGAGCGACCACTAGAATCGAGATCCACAGATGCTCAGGGGTTCAGCGGAACTTGGACTTCAGAGCCAGACGCGCACAGGGAATCACAGAAAATTTGGGAAAGATGTAGGGTCTCCCATAAGTCATATGTCAGTCAATCTATCTATCTATACCTGTGTCTGTATCCACATCTATATCTATCTATAAACTTTTTATTTTGGAGTAGTTTTAGATTTGCTGAAGGGTCGGCAAGATGGTATAGAGAGCTCCTGGGCACTGCTTGCTCAGTTTCCCTCAATGGGTAAATTCCCTGAGGGGTAAGTTTCATCTTACACCAGCCGGGCACATTCATCAAAACTCAGAAATTAACATGGGCACATAAAAGCTTTTTTGGATTTCTCCAGTTTCCCCACTGAAGGGTTGTTCTAGGATTCAGTCCAGGATCCTACACGGCATTTAGAGCCAATCCTATTTAAATCTGACAGGCAAGGGAGCACAGTCTGGTTTCAAGGGCTTGCGTGTATTAAACAAGAAGGGGAGGAAGGACGTTTTGCTGGGCACAATGGGAACACTTTGGTGCAGGAGACCTGGCAGCTCCTGCTGGAAAGCTTCTGCCCATTCCTCCTTTGGGCTAACTGGAACCCCTTCCATCTCTCTCCAACCACACACCTCCTTTCCAAGAAGCCAGGCACAATAAAAGCAACTGTTTTTCCAACACCATGGTCCAGCCCACCTGAGCATTTCAGCATTTTTTCCCCCTTCGAAACAGTTATTTGCCACCATTTATGGAGTACCTAGTCTGTATTGGGGTGCATGCTTTATATGCCTCCTTTCACGAAACTGGACTGGGAGGCAAGTCATGCTCTTGTCCCATTTTAAAGATGTGAAAACCAAGCCCCGGTGATGGAGCAGCTGACCTGCCCCGGATCACACAACTCTGAGTTCACTACAGAGTGGTGCAGCCAAGGTTTGAACCCTGGGCAGCCCTGGGAACTGAAGATGGGGCATAACCCAAGTGTACCTCTTCTTGGGTGTGAGCCACACCTGTCAGGTTTCCGGCCAGCCGGTGTGGTACCTCGTTTGCTACTCTGACGTTGTCAAAGTACCTAATTAGACAACTTGGAGCTCACATGGTTGACAGGCTTTAGGAACGGGGTTGGGGAGCACGCGCTGCTGCACCTGAGAAGAAACCCGCCCCCGCCCCAGTGTGGGCGGTGCCTAGAGATCCACCTGTTTGCCATCCGGGTCGCACCCAGCTTGTGCTGAGAGCCCTGAAGAGTCACGTGGGGCTCCACCAAGGTCCACGGCTGCGGGGCTGACGTGGGTGCTGCTGCTCTGGGAACGCTATGAGCGTCCTGTCCCTCTGAGAGGCGGGCGATTAAGGAAGGACGACCTGGCACCCCAGGACCAAGATGCGCCCCTTACCGGATTTCCTGGGGCCATCCCTGGTGTAGCTGCTGGGAATTATGCTAAGGCGTTTTCCCTTTGGGTCCACGCTGCCATAGATCTTTCCGTGCACGGTGGGGTCCCCGTCTTTCTTGGTGCTTTGCCTTCGGGACTTGGAGGGGTGTGGGAAAGAAGTTAAACCATGAAGAACAGATCTCGGCATGGCCTCCTCCACCCCCAAAATGAGTGATTTCAAGGGTTTGCTGGAAGGCAGGCAAAGGGGCCAAAGGAGAGGCAGCTCTAGGCCCTGGGGCCGGTGAGGGGGGGGGGCAGGGAGGGCAGGTTGGTGTCTGCTCACCCACTCCTCACTTTTGGTCCCATCTGTCTCAGAGGGAGGTCACGAGGGGTCCCGGAAGCCGTAGCCCTCAGGGGACAGGGAGGCCCCGGGGGTTCTCATGGCGGGGCAGTGCCTGGTGAGAGGAGGAAGACTGGCACCTGGGAAGAAAGACCCTCTACCACAGGATGGGTGGCCTCCATCAGGTGGGGCCGTGTGAGGCCTGAGGGCTGGAGGGGTGAAAGGGACAGGTGATTCATTTGGGGGTTCGTGTGGGGCAGGGGTGGGTTTTAGAGCCTTAAATTAAAAAAATAAAAAAATAAATAAATAAAAGCAACCAGGCTCTGTGCAGAAGCAGAGCGGGGACCCCTCTCCGCGTGGGAAACCTGTGGTACCTGCTTGGCAAAGGCCACCTGGCGGTTCCCTTTCTGCTGTTTCAGGATGTTTAGGTCTTTCCTTCCTTCCTTCCCATTTGTTTTAGGGGAAGTTACCCCCTTGGGTTTCTGCTTGAAGACAGAGAGGATTGCCCTGTGATTGTCTGGTGGGCAGAGGCCACCCTCTGGCCCCACAGAGGGACGGCACGCTGGTGAGCGGGCTGCCCCCTCCCACCTCCAGATTTGGCCTCCATGGTGGCAACTTCTGTCCCCATTCCCACAATTGTCCTTCTGCTTCCAGACACACCCCTGGTGTAATGTCACACTGCTCCTGGAACAACCTTAAAAACTTGAGGTCTGACTGTCCCTCCCAACCTCAGAACCCACCCCTAGCTCCCTATTACCCTCTACACAAGGGCCCCTCTCCCCAACCTGGTAGGGATTCCTTCTGGCCCCCCAAACGGCCCGTGCAGCTGTGAGTTCCCTGCCGAGGCCTCCACTCTGAAACCACAGGAAGGCCCCCGTGTCTCAGAGTCCAGCCAGGACCCTCCCTCTGTTCCCAGGGCTCCCTCCTCTCCCAAGCCCTCCCCATCCTGTCTATCATCACAATTCATCCTGCCTCTCTCTTTTCTCCGGGGCTCCTCGGGGCATATGTGGACTTTCTTGTGTGCCTGCCTGGCCTTCTACTCCCACCAGGTAGCAGGGAGGACGCATTCATTAGGGAGTTCCAGGGTCCAGCGGGGAGGGGCCCGCAGACGGACCTCCAGTCCCATCTATGAGGGTTGGGGATGCCCAAGCTCCTCAAGGAAAGCTGAATGGACTGGGTCTCCACTTGTGGTGGTTGTGGAGACACGGCGGCTGGGATTGGTCTCCAGGTCAGATGCTTGGTGGGGATCCTGCTCCCTTGCTTGGTGGCTGAGCAACTGTGGCTTGGTTTCCTCCTCCAGAGATGGAGGGAAGAGGAGGGTCTATCTCCTAGGGTTATTCTGAGAAATTAATGGATCGCTGGGCAGACGCCAGGAGAAGGAAGAGGAGGCCACAGACAGCACCTCTCCAACTGTCTACATTAAAGGACCACCCCCCCCCCCAACCTGTGCTGTCTGAGACATTTCCTGCAATCACAAGAGCTTCTTTCAAAATCCAGGTGCCTCTGGGAAGGATAAGGAAGCTTGAAGATTGCACTGTATTTTCTATTTTTTAAAAAGATTTTAAAAATTTACTTTTTTTGAGAGAGGGAGAGAGAGCACAAGACTACAGAAGTGGGAGGGAGAAGCAGACCTCCTGCTGAGCAGGGATGCCCGGCTTGATCCCAGGACCCTGAGCCCAAGGCAGATGCTTAACTGACTGAGCCACCCAGGTGCCCCTTCATTGTATTTTCAATTTAAAATGGAAAATTTTAAATTTCCTGAATCCAAAATTATTTCCAGTAAATGCCTCATTAAAGGTAAGGCCGTGAAAACATTATTAGAATATGATTTTCATGAGAAGAGATGCCTGTTAATCATAGAAGTGGATATACATTTCTGTGAGTGATACTGAGGTCTGAGTGACCCAGCAGTTGAAATGGGGGCAGGAGGTAGCCTATCCATAAATCATTAGCACCTGAATGTAAAATATGTTTATCAGGATGTGATTTAGTAAGTTTGATGGAACAGGCACTCAGATCTTTCTGAATATAAATAAGAATAAATAAGTATAAATAAGTAAGTAAGCATATACACAGAAGAAGGGAAGTTTTGGAAAGAGGCGGGGGCACCACAGTGATTGGAGCCGAGAAAGTGGAAGTGACTATGGGGAGTTGACCTGACAAAGCCCATGAGCTTGAGAACAGGGTAAATCTGACTTGGAGTCCTGGCTTGGCCCTTCATTAATTCACTAAACACAGGCACATGTCTTCTCTGGCCCTCACTCAGCTTCTTTATTACCTCCCGTGAGCTGGGGCGGGTAAGAATTGTGTCTCCCTGGTAGCCCTGCGGGGAGCAGTTGGCAAGATAACGCACGTGTGATGCTGAGCTCAGGGCCTGGCACACAGGAAATGCTAAATAAACGTTAGCACTGTCATTAGTAATGCCATTTTCCACCCCTATTTTTCTGGGGGTTGGGGGATTCAAGATCAGGCAGCATCTTCTACAGAGGAGACCACTTTCTAAGAACACAGCTTGATTTTCCAATAGATGATGGACCTGGGGGATTTCTGGGGGAAACTGATGCAAAACTCATTGCCATAGTTTGTGGAGAGAGAAGGGCAGCGCTATAGACTGAATCTCTGTGACCTCCCCCCACCCCAATTCCTATGGTGAAAGTCTAACTTGCCACATGATGGCATTAGGAAGGGAGCCTTCGGGAGGTAATTAGATCATGAGGGTGGAACCTTCTAGAATGGGATTAGTGATCTTATAAAAGAGACCACAGAGAGGTTTTCCCTCTCTTCCTTCCTGTGAGGACACAGCAAGAAAGTGGCCATCTGTGAAGAAGGAGTTGGGCCCTCATCAGACACCAAATCTGCCAGCACCTTGACCTTGGGCTTCTCAGCCTCTAAAACTGGGAGAAGTTAATTTCTGCTGTTCATAAGCCACCCAATCTATGGTATTCTATTATAGCAGCCCCAAAGGATTAAGACCTGTGGATGAGAGCTAGTTGTGATACAGAGTAGAAAAGAGGTTTGTTAGTGGGAGTCCCAGTGGGATAGTGTCAGTGGAGACTGAATGCCCTTTGACCCTGGAGCCATCATCAGGACGAAAGTGTCTGGGGACAGTGGGGAGGACCCATTCTGCCACCACCCAGATCTTAGAAGCCATTGGCCCTAAACTCTTCTGGAACACTGACCAAGAGAGCCTTAATGCTCCCTTCACCTTGATTAAACTCCTGATAGGTTCCTTCCTGTCTCTAGGCCCATGACTGCTCTCTTCCTTTAAAAACTGGAGTTGGGGTAAATTGGAAGGGGAGGTGAATCACGAGAGACTATGGACTCTGAAAAACAATCTGAGGGGTTTGAAGTGGTAGGGGAGTGGGAGGTTGGAGTACCAGGTGGTGGTTATTATAGAGGGCACAGATTGCATGGAGCACTGGGTGTGGTGAA
Source organism: Mustela nivalis (assembly GCF_964662115.1). NCBI lineage: Eukaryota > Metazoa > Chordata > Mammalia > Carnivora > Mustelidae > Mustela > Mustela nivalis. Next base: position 33,081,458 of record NC_139037.1, read on the forward strand.
AAAATAATGAATACTGTTTTTCTGAAAATAAATAAATTGGGAAAAAAAAAAACCCTGGCACTTGTAAGTTCTTTTTCTGCCCCTTTGAGATATAAGTCTTTTCCTAGCCTCTTGCCAGCTTTATAATCCAGGAATGTTCTTCTCAAGAACCTGGAAGCCATCCCTTTGAAATGTAATCATCAGAGGACACCTGGATGGCTCAGTTGGTTAAGGGTTAAGCATCTGCCTTCCACTCAAGTCATGATCTTGGGGGTCCTTGGATCAAGCCCCATGTTGTGCTCTCTGCTCAGTGGGGAGTCTGATTCTCCCGCTCCCTTTCCCTTTTCCCCTGTTCCTGCTCTTTCTCTTTCATATAAATAAGTAAAATATTTTTAAAAAAGAAGAAACGGGGGGTGCCTGGGTGGCTCAGTTAGTTGAGCATCTGTCTTCAGCTCAGGTCATGATCTTGGGGTCCTGAGATTGAGCCCCAGATTGGGCTCTCTGCTTAGCAGAGAATCTGTTTCTCCCTCTCCCTCTGCAGCTCCCCCTGCTTGTGCTCTCTTGCTCTCTCCCTCTCTCTCTCTGTCAAATAAATAAATAAAACGTTTAAAAAAAAAAAAGATGAAATGTAATCATCAGGAAAGAGAGCACCTCATCCTCCCAGTCTCTATGGGAAGGTAGGAGTCTAGTAACTTGGGCGACAATTGGCCAACACAGATGACCTAACCACATGGACAACTTCTCCCCTCTCCTCCCAGGATTTTTCTACTAGTTCACTCCCTTGCTTAAAGCTCCTCCTGCCTTCTGTTTTCTGGGAGTCAAGGTCAATCTCTCCCCTATTGGAATAGCCTTGAGTTTAGCTGCCTTGCAGCTTTGCTGGGACAGTCCATACCTGGAGATCATACATTTGCTTTTTCTTCCCCTTCCTCCGCTCCAGCCACTCCAGCACCCGCGTGAGGTCTGACATCCGCCTCTCCTCTATCGTTCTCCATGCGGACTTCCTCTCTGTGGGCATTGCACTCTTTAGGTGCTCTGATTTCTCCATCATTTAGGAGTCCTGGCTGTGTGCTGGGTTCAGGAAGGTGGCTCACTCTCGCTTTGTTGATCCCTCTGTTTCTGGTAGCTGGCCTGGAGCACCTTGGTTGGCAGGGTGTGGTCTTTAGGAGGTGGATGGAAGAGGCAGAGGTAGGCTGACAGCTGGGATGTTGGCCTCCCAAGAGTGGGAGGTCTGCAGGGTGATTGTGAGGTCACTGTCAGGCTGGCCTGTGGGGGCAGAGTGGGGCCCAACATCGGCTTCCCCACACGGCTGCTGCCCCTCTGGAGTCCCTTGTTGGGACCCCTCCATGACCTCCCTCATGGCCTCTCCACCTCCACTTCCACAGAGCTCCTAAGCAGAGGTCACATATCTCCCTTTCTCAAGAAACTTCACTGGCTCCCTACAGCCTATAAAAAAATCTAAATTCCTTTAGTTTGCTATCCAGGCCTTCTACAATGTACTCTAATTAGAATAAAGTTTTTATAGCCGCAATAACTTTTATGTTCATGGAGCAGATAGCTATCAGATACCTACTGTGTACCAGGCATGGGCCTGGGGACACCCTGCAAAATAACCTAGCCAGACCTCCTAAAACATATGGACCAATGGGAAAGATAAAGCAGCAGTCAAATTAGTCTATGAATCCACAAGTGAAAATGAGTGCTCTGAAGGAAAGAAAGGCAATTCTGTATAGTAGACAAAACAAAAGAACTAGATTTGAATTGGTGATGGGTGAGTCATGCCTCAAGCTTGGAGCTAAAGGGTAAGGCGGTCTCAGGGGGGTTCTGGACCAGAGGGGTGAGCATGTGCAAAGGCGCTGTGGCAGGATGAAAGCACAGGAGACTTGAGGATTAACAAAAGGGCGAAGTCTAGAGTATCAGTATCAGAGTAGAGTATCAAGTCTAGAGAAATGATGCTGGCAAGGTGGTCAAAGACCAGACAAGACAGGACTGTAGAAGTGATAGGTTTGCTCAAATCGGGAAAGAAGTGGAAAACAATAAAGGGATTCAAAAAGAGGGGAAGAAGTGGTATGATCAAGCTTCCTTTTTTGTTTCAGTAGACTCTTACAGAAGGAAAGTATCTATATAGAAATATGCCAGAATCACCAATGAAGACACCTGTTGTAACCAGTTTCCCCAGCATTCCTCCTTTATGGCTCCTGCCGGTCACAGTCTCCCTCCAAGGGTAAATACTATCCTGACTTCTAATTTCATGGTCTGTTTCATCTGCTAGAGTTGTATATAAATGGAGTTATGTACATGTAGTACATCTGGCTCCATTTGTTTTTACAAATATATTTGTGGGCTTTTAGCAATGAATTCTACTAGTCTTCATGTATGTGGAAATGTCTTTATTTTACCTTCATTTCTGGTGAAAGATTTGCTGGATTGTAGAATTCTTGATTCCCAGTCCCCCCGTCACCCCAGCATTTTGTCTGTGCCATTTCACTGCCTTCTGCTCTCTCTTGTTCTGTATGGGAAGTCAGCTGTTAATCTTATTGTTGCTCCCCTGCACATATGAGTCATTTTTCTTTTGCTGACTTTTTCCTCATTGTTGTCTTTTAAACATTTATTGTGGGGCGCCTGGGTGGCTCAGTCAGTTAAGTATCTGCCTTTGGCTCAGGTCGTGATCCCAGGGTCCTGGGATTGAGTCCCACATCAGGCTCCCTGCTCAGTGGGGAGTCTGCTTCTCCCTCTGCCCCTCCCCTCTCCTCATGCCCCCCTCTCTCTCAAAATAAATAAATAATATATTTTAAAAAATGCTTCCTATGGTGTGTCTGGGTGTGGATCTCTTTGTATTGATTCTCCTTGAAGCTTGTTGAACTTTTGAGATATGTATTTAATGTTTTCCACCAGATCCTGGAATATCTTGGCTATTGTTTTTTCCATTTTTTTTTCTATTCCTTTGTCTTTTGATTTCTGGTACCCTCATTACACATCTATTGATATGTTTAATGTTGTCCCACTGGACTCGAAAGTTGCCTTTTTTTTTTTTTAAGATTTTATTTATTTATTTGACAGACAGAGATCACAAGTAGGCAGAGAGGCAGGCAGAGAGAGAGAAAGGGGAGCAGGCTCCCGGCTGAGCAGAGAGCCCGATGCCAGGCTTGATTCTAGGACCCTGGGATCATGACCCGAGCCAAAGGCAGAGGCTTTAACCCACTGAGACACCCAGATGCCCTGTCTTTTTTTTTTTTTTTTTTAAGATGTACTTTTAAAATTAACTTGAGAGAGAGTGTGTGAGCATCAGTTGGGGAAGAAGCAGAGAGAATCTTCAAACAGACTCTCCACTGAGCACGGACCCCAACTTGGGGCTTCATCTCATGACCCTGAGATCACGACCTGAGCTGAAACCAAGAGTAGGACACTCAACTGACTGCGCCACACTGGGCTCTGAGGTTTTATTCATTTTTCTTCAATCACTTTTTCCCCTGTTCTTAGTTGGATACTTTCTATCAACCTTTCTCCAAGTTCACTAATTTTCCTCAGTCTTATATAATCTTCCATTGAATCTTTACAGGACGATTTTCATTTCAATTGTATTTTTTAACCCCAGAATTTCCCTTTAAAAACATAATTTCTGTCTCTTTATTTAGAATTTCTGTTGGTTCATTGTTGTCATACTTTCATTTAACATTTTAAACATCATTTATGTTAGTTCTTTGGCCATATTTTACTAGCTATTTGAGGTTTTTGCTAAATCCACAATCTAGGAATGCTCAGAGACAGTGTCCATTGAAAGATGTTTTCCTGAGTATGTTAGACTTTCCTGTGTCTTTGCATATCATGTAATTTGTTTGTTGAAAACTGGACATTAAAAAATATTGTAACAACTTTGGATTCTGATTCCTGCCAGATTTATTGTTGCTGTTTTTTTTTTAATGTGTTTATTTATTGAATAACTTATCCAGGGTCTGTGAATCAGACAATTCCAGTCTGGGACTCTTGTCTTCCTTATGGTGGGAAGCCACTGAAATTTCCAGTTAAATTTTTTGTATTTTTGTTTTTATATGTAAGTCTGGCTTCCTAAGTGTTGTTTCCTTGTCTGCATATCTGAATGGACAGAGATTGTGCTCAGATACCTCAAGTCAGTAAACAGTCTGCCCTCTGCTGAGGAGTCTATGTGTAGAGAGGGGAGCTCTGTCAGTCATCCAATTGCTACATAACAAATCATCCCAAAGTTTAGTGGCTTCAGACAAAAACATTTATTTTTGCACAGTTTCTGTGGGTCAGGATTCTGAGTACCTTAGCTGGGTCCTCTCACTCAGGCTCAAATGAGGGTGTTGGCCAGGTTGCAGTCATCTGAAGCCTTGACTGGGGGAGATCTACTTCTAAGTTCCTGAACTGGTTGTTGGCAGGACGTGATTGCTTGCAGGTCATTGAACTGAATTTGTCCTTCGCTGATGTTGGCAGAAGGCCACCTTCAGTTTCTTGTGACATGTGGCTCTCCATGGGGCAGCTCACAACACAGCAGCTTGCTTCATCAGAGCAGCAAGGGAGAAGAACCAGAGAGAGCATGAAGGGAAGGCAGAAGTCTTTCTTCTATAACCTAGCCATGGAAGTGACACTCATCACCTCTGCTGTGTTCCCTTTATTAGAAATCGGTCACTCTGTGCTGGCCTTACCCAAAGTGAGGATTACATGGGGCCCGAATCCTAGGAAGTGAGGGGCTGTTTTAGAAGAGCTGATAGCGGGAGCACATTAAAAATTCAGACCATCTTCATATGTTTCCTATGGTTTACTTTCTACTGGATTCTCTCTCATCTTTGCACCCATGCACAGCCCCAGGGTTGGTTAGGAGTGTATGGCTGGATTGGGTCTTCTCTAGTTTCCACAGAGCATGCATGTAGCTTTTGCCAGGGATATATTTGCCCAACCATGACTGGCAACCTCAGTCTGGGTAGAGCTGTTGGCTCTCCTGCTTTTCTGTCTTGGAGACTTTCACTTAAACCGATGAGGCTGCCAAGAGTGGGTTTTGCTTACTGCCCCAGATCCAGAGATCCCCTTTCAACCAAAGCAGAGAAACTTCTTCACACTAGTGGAAGCTCTCTGCTGGGAGCTGGGGGGAGAGAATCAGAGCAGCCTTAGGCAAGAACGCCAGATTCTGTTATTGCCCAAATTTCTAGCTTTCATGAACAAATACTGCATTTGGTCTGCCTTTGGTTAATGTCCAGAGTGCTATGTGGTTGTTTTGGTCAATTTTGTCCAGCTTTATAATAGCTTTTGGGGAAGAGAATTTACTATCTCGCTACTCAGCCATAGGCAGAAGTCCCCTGCTAATACACCTTTTATATATTTTGTAAGACCCTCTATCTTAACATAAAATTTTGTTTTTTTTTCCCCCAAACTAATACAAGGGAGAAATTTAAAAAAAAAAAGTCTCCCTTTGGGTCTACCTCAATATTTTAATGGTTGGTCACAACTAAAATAGAAGACAATCCTCCAAATTTTCCAAATGCCTTTTAGAGAATGGTACAACCCCACTAAGAACCAAAGAAATAATTAATTGTAATCAATCAAGGGTGGTTGGGATGGGTGGGGGCAGTCACATGGTTTGTCCCCGTGGAGTGGGGGCTGTGTGTGGGGGAGGGGTGGAAGGTAATGATAAATAGGCATTAATGAAGTGAGTAGGTGAACGAATGAGTGAGTGAGTCAATGGACGATACATGGGGGCCTCTGTATCAGGTTTCTCATGCCCAAACCTGTAGTAGAAATCAGCGTCTACATTCTAGAAGCCCTATTCTGGAGTGAAATTGGGTTGCCAGAACTCTATGCTTGTGAATGTATTAGCATTTCCTTTCAGGTACAGCCAGCTTTATCGTTATAAGAGACTGGAGGGAGGTTAGGACACTCAGGACACCCAGAACCCAAAGGATCATCTCACGGGACAGGAGGACATTCAAATCAGGGGACATTTATGGACGTGTCTCTGGTGCCTAGTGCTGTGTTGGGCAGTGAGGGAGGGGGACATGGAAATCAAGTAGAATCTGTCCCTGCCCTCATGGAGCTTATTGTTTCCTCGGGGAGACACCTGCAAAGCCTAGCAGGCATGTGGTCTTATCTCCCACGGCCCCCTTCATGCCTCCCACCTTGAGGTTTTAGAGAAGGGATCAGGTTGGTGTAAGGCCAGTCAAAACCCTGCATTCACCAGGCTGGAGCGATCGAGGCAAGAGGGGTCCAGTCGGCATAGACTTGGGAGCTTCTGCTGGGAATGTGAGGAAAAAGCCTCTCTTGTGAGTGGTGGGGTGTTTGGATGTAAGGTCCGGAGTGGCGGCAGTCATTTTGCTCTAAGGAGGGAGGGAAGCTGTGGTGAAGAGGAATGCCGTTCAAAGAACAAGGGACTCACTGCAAAACAGCTTTTCAGAACTTGAATGAGCTTCAGTTGTGTTTTCTCTCACGTGTGATACAAATCTTTCATGTAATACAAATAGCTAGTATAGGAGGGGTGGTAAGAGCATAGGGGTGACATCACAACAATGTGCTGTAGGAGGGCATGGGGAGGGGGCGGCGAGAAGATGCCACCCAGAATGCAGTGCAGCTGGGTCTCTGACAGCAGGGGAATCACATTCCACCTGGAGGGAGCAGCAGCTGCCCAGTCATGCAGGTGTGCAGGGAGGAGGAAACACCTGTGTGTCTTAAGAGTGGAGGCATGGGGACAGGGAGGGGAGAATGAGCTCAGAGCCAGAGAACAAAAGTGTCAAAAAGCTTCGCTGCTTTAGAAGGCCCATTCATTTGGGTGCCTGGGTGGCTCAGTTGGTTAAGTGACTGCCTTTGGCTCAGGTCATGATCTCGGGGTCCTGGGATTGAGCCCCGTATCGGGCTTCCCCTGCTCTGCGGGGAGCCTACTTCTCTCTCTCTTCCTCTGCCTCCCACACCCCCCAACCACACTCTCTCTGTCAGATAAATAAATAAAATCTTTAAACAGGAAAAAAAAAAGAAAGCTCCCTCATTCATTCATTCGCTCATTCACTCAACAAGCAGCTCTTGACTGCTTCCAGTGGGCTGGGTCTGAGTCATGTGAGCAGAAACGGGGGCAGGTGGGGAGGAGAGTGGGCAGGCTGAGCCAGAGAAGCACCCAGAAGGCTCCATGCGAATCTGTAGGCAACATCAGATAGAGCACTGTTGCCAGCAGGCTGGGATCCTGAGGCCAGAGTGGGGCCTGGGGTTGGGTTGTGAGAAAGGAATGAAACCTTGGCGATATTAAGGGTAGAGTGGGGTCCGTGCTTCCCCGACCCCCATCACCAAGTGGTACTCACTGAGGCGAACTGCAGGTTGAGGAAACCTCTGATGTCAGGAAAGGTTTGCACACACTCCAACCTCATAGGCTCAGGCTGTAGGGATACATGTGGGTAAAATCAGTGGGTTTTCCCACTTGGTACTGCATGGTTGCGTAGAGATGGGTGCGCTGTCTTTTTTTACTTTGCCCTTCTTTCTGACAATTGAACACCTTTGATACTGGGTGTTCAATACTCAATGGCCATTTAAATCTTATTAGCAAAAACTGTTTTCCTGTGGCTGGTGCCATTTCCAGAGAACAGCCATTGGTCCCCAGTCTCGGCAGGGTGTCCGAGGAGGGTGGCTCTCATTCTCCGAATGCCACATCTGCCCTAGTTTTCCAGGACACTCCAAACAAATGTCTCAATTAGGCCGCAGGACGGATGTGCTGGGGAGGGGGGTGTGATTTACATATTCTGAGCCCTGCAGTCTCCTCTGTCCTGAGAATGTCCTTCCTTTGCTCTGCAGGGCCCCAAGGAGGCTGCCAGGACTTTCCAGGGTTCCGGCCTCAGGGCTGGATGGCTCCAAGGGTGATGGAGAGCACAGAGCATCATGGGGTTGGGCCGACTTTGCTGATCAGGGAGCCCACCGCCCAGTAGGAGGCCCAGCGGGCTCTGCTCCCTTTGGCTGTGTGACCTTGGGTTTGCTGTTTGGCCTCTGTAGTCTCACAGTGAATAGGACTCGGGGAGGGGCTGCAAACTGCAAACTGGTGTATTTTTTTTCAGCCTGCGTAGGTATTTTAGGAATCAGGACATGTCATAAACAAATTCAGGTTTCTGATTTGCTCAGTAAATGAACGATGGGGTATGACAGGGTTAGCATCTTCCCCCTTGAGATGGGCACACGTGAGAGGTCGTGGGCAGAGCCACGTGCGTCAGGCCCTTCCTGCATTCTCCTTCCCCCACCCTCGTCACTGGAGCCCCACCGCGTCTCAGGCCCCGAACCCGCACCCGGGGCGTAACCTTCCTCAGGCCGCAGCATTTCTTGCAGAGGCTCCCATGGGGGCAGCATTTGCCTCCGCGGACATTTAGCAACGTCCGGCAAAATCTTCGGTTGTGACAGAGGTGACGCTACTGACATCTAGCAGGCAGAGGCCGGACATGCAGCTGAACATCCTAGAGGACACAGGACAGCCCCTGCCATGAAGGATCGTTCGACCCCAAACGTCAATAGCGCTAATGCCATTGGGGAATCCTGGTCAACAGAGACAGGAGAACAAATGGTTAAAATTAGATGCAATAAAGCTAAGAAATAGGACCAGATTTAGCTGGAAGCCCAGGAGCAGGAGGGAATAATTGAATCAGAGAGGAGCAAGGGAACATTGTGACAACATTGCTATCTTGTTCATGCCTCTCATAAGCTTCCCAAATGCAGTTGGCTGTCCCAGGACACCAGCGCTGCTCCTCTGATGGTTCAGGTTCCATCCGCTCGGGTAGTGTCATGTGTACCCCTGGATCCAGCCATGCCTGAAGTCTCCTACTCTCTGCCTATAGGTTTATTTTTGTTCCTTACACTTGTTTGAGTTGAGTTACTTTTAATGTATAGATAGACACCACAGCCACACCTGCACACTCACAGATCTTGTATAGACCTCCCCTTTCACCCTTGCATACCTGATGGCACTCCCCACCCTGCTACTGACAGCCACCTTCTCTTCTCCTTCCTGCAGCTGGCCCCTCAGGGCTGCAGAAGTGGCAGCTGCTGTCCCTGCAGCATCAAAATACTCAAGCATCAGTTGCGTGATTGAAGTGTTCCATCAACTCGGACTGGGGGAGCCGTGAGCTGCTGTGGTTCATGGAACAGCTGCCCGCCCATGCAGGGCTGGCAGTTAATTAAAAGCCCCATGCACTCAGTGATTAACTAATCACAGCATGATGGCAGTCGGTGATGGTGCGGCGAATTCTCTGCTGGAGCCAGCTGAGAAGCTCCAAATGTCTGCCTTTGGGCGGCGGTGGCAGCAGGAGGCCTGGGTGGCTCCAGTGTGGCTGTCCCAAGCAGGTTGCAGAGCAGATTCCCAGCTGTGTCTCCTGCTTAAAGCTTCTAGGAGAAACCTTTGAAAGGGGACCCGGGTGGAGGGTGACGACATGGAAATCACTGCTGGAAGGGAACAGAGGCTGTCAGGATTTTGGAGCCACTGTGGGGTTGGGGGGGTTGATGGGATCTCAAGAAGGTGGAGGACGGGGCGGGGTTCCGGAGTAGCTTGGTGGTGTGGTACCTGGTTAGGTGCCTGGTAGAGCCAGACCACTGAGAAGTCATAGCTCTGCCACTCACGGCCCATGTGACCATGGACATGATGTTCAGCCTCTCTGTCCCCTTGTCCTTCCCTGCAAAACCTGGGTTTAACAACCCACTACCCTCAGTGCCCCCACTTCCAGCCCCAACACCCCCTACTCCCCAGGGTTGTAGTGAGGATTAATCCATGTGAAGGTTTCCTAACACAATAAGCACATGAAAAATACTAGCCATTGGCTTACAAAACAGAGGGCTACTTCCTCTGGGAGAGATACAGAGGGCCAATACCTACCCACCCCCTAGAAGTGACTCAGGCACTCCCTCTACCCCCATCTCCTTGGGGCAGGAGGCCAGGTGACTCAGAAAGACAGGCTGGAACTACATCCACGCTACACTCTGCGCTCTGCATACGTGGAACTCGGAGGGGCAGGTCCAGGAGCGTTTTTGCCCCCAGCTGGACCCCCTGAGCTGCCTCTACCCTCTCTGCTATGCTCCTGGGTGCAGCCTTCCCTCCTGACTCTGACCCTGCTCATCATGGTGACCCTCCAGGACTGCAAGTACCCGAGACTCCGCTATCTTTAAGGTTGGCCCCAGATGCCCGATTTCCCCAGAGGAGAAGCTCCTGCGTCCTCACCTGGCCTCACCTGGCCTTCAGAACCCCCACCATCTGCTCCAGCTTATCCTTCTCATTCTCTCTCCTGCTACCTCCATGCTGCCCAAGGTCCCCACCACTGCCACGCCCTGGCTGGCTCCATTCCTGCTGACCAGTGCTATCTCTACCCTCCCCCACCTCGGATTCAGAGTGCAGCCAGGCCGGATGCCCACTCTGCCCTGGTGACACTGCTGTCATGCAGACCTGGGGGCACCCAGGTAGAGCTCTGTCTTTTGGGGGTCCTGGAGGGCCTCACTGAGAAGGTGTTGCTGGAACGCACACCCCAAGGGTGGACAAGAGCAGTGAGCCTCATGTGGCCCAGGGAGGGGTCTCCTGCTGGGAAGGGGCTGGGGGTGCCCGTGCAGCCCGCCCACAGCGGAGGAGGCTGGAGTGAGCAGCCAGTAACAGGAGCCCCGGCAGCGCCCGGAGAGCAGGGGCTCTTAGCCGGTGGGTCATCTCTCACACGGTCTCAGTGGGCCGGCAGCCATCATAAGGCCCATGAGAGTCCACATGGGGAGGCTGGGTTCCCAGGAGGAGATCTGCATCCAGGACTCCCATGAAAGCGATTAATTAGAAATCCCACAGAAGAGGAGTTGGGGCTGGGAAGAGGTCCTCACGGGGACAGCCTGGTCCTGAGGAAGGGAGGCAGGTCAGTGCGGCAGCTCCAGGGCCGGTGGCCTGTGTTCCCTGGGAACATCCGAACCTCCAGGAGTCTCGCTTCCGGGGCCTGGCTGGGTTATCAGGCAGGCATGTGGGCTGGGAGCCCCAGCAATTGCCTCTGCCCAACCTGAACCAAGTAGGCATCTATGGAAGGGTCTGGAGTAGCTCTCAGGATCGGAGGAAAAAGTGGAAAATTAGGTCTTAGGGAGCCTGAGGTGCAGGCGGACGCCCAAGCTGTCTGCCTGCTGGGGCTCTGTGTGTCCCTCTCTGTGAGGTTCCAGGGGAAGCGGAGGAGACTGTCTGGGCCACCATTATTACATAATCACCCGTCTGCCAAGGGGCGGGGGCGGGACCCTCGACCAAGGACTCAGAGTGTGTCCTGGGAGGAGGGATGGCTCTCCATACTGGGTGCTGGTATCAGAAGAGAGGAGTGGCTCTTGGGTGAACAAAACCAACAGTGTCCCCTCCACTGAGCCACGTCCAGGTTTCTGGGAGGGGCACGTGGTGTCCACATCTAGGGATACAACTGTGGGGAGAGCAGTTCGGACCCGCAGAAAGATGGCCTCCCTCCACCCCGACCTCTGTCCAGCCTCCTCTAGGGGCCAGGCCACAGCTGGGGACCGTCCGCAGATGAGTGTCGCTTTACATTTCTCCACAGTCTGCCAAAGTCCGAGGAAGGTTTTAAGGTGGGTCCGTGAAGTACTTCCGGCGGCTGTGTGACCATGGGCAGGTCTCAGCCCTCTCTGAACCTCTGTCTCCTCCCGGGAATAAGGAGCAAAGAAGGAAAAGTGTTTGGAGAAACGCCTCATGACTGCTTTTTGTCTCTGGTCCGGACTTAGGACAGTTGCCTGTTTCCCCCTTGTGTCCCCATCTCCCCCTCCAGGGTCCTCCTCTGCCATCTCCCGGCCTTCACCCCTGGGACTCAGACTTGTGCTCCTGTTCTTACTGAAGGGGAGGGAGCCTTTCCCAGGTCTTGTCTGTTCTCCCCAGCCTGGAGAGGAGAGGAGTGGGGCAGTCAGTCAGCAGAGCAGGGGCGAGTGGCTGAGGTGGCCCCCGGGTGGGGAGGGGCGGTGATGGGGTTGAGGGCTGGGAGTGTGAGGGGAGGACCTCAGTCACTTCCTGATAAGACAGTCCCCTTTGAATAGAGAACATTCAGGTCACATTCCCTAGAGCAAAGTCTGAGGGACCCAATTTCTCCACCAGAATGGCTGGAAATAAAGCAAATATGTAGGGCTTGGAGATGATCATTGATTTGTGGGGCAGTTCTTGGTTTTAATGGATTGGCCTCTCACCAGATGTTGTAAACAAGTACCTTGTCTTAGGTCTGGCCGCTATAATAAAAACACTATAGACTGGCTGGCTTAAAAGAACAGAAATGTATCTCTCATTGTTCTGGAGCCCGGAAGTCCCAGATCAGAGTGCTGGCCTGTTGGAGTTCCGGCAAGAGCCCTCCTGCTGGTCTGCTGACGGCCATCTTCTCGCTGTGAGAGACCGAAGAGAGAGGAAGCAAGCTCTCCTGTGTTCTTCTAAGGACACGAATCCCATCACGACCACATTACCTCCCCACGCCGTCACCCTGGGGGTTAGGATTTCAGCATAGGAATTTGGGGGATGGGGACACAAACATTCAGTCTTTCACGTTTTACAGTTTACAAAATGCATTTGTGTTCATTTTCTTACTGGGCTTTATCTGCATTTTATAGAAATGAAGCTTAAAGCCAGAGAGGTCAAGAGAGTTGCCCAGGTTTACCCACCAATGACTTAAGCTTGATAAAAGCTTCTCTCTCACTTACAGAAGTGTGCAAGTAGATGGCCTAGGGCAGGCCCTTGGGCCCAGGGGTATTAGTGCCCAGTTGGCCATTATAGGCTCTGAAGGACCAAGTAGGGAGGGTGGGTTGTTCTAAGCTTGTTCCCAGAAAGACCCGCATCCAGGGATCCTGTGAAAATAACTCATTAGGAAGTGTTTCTGAAATGACCAGTAGGGACTACATGGAGAGAGAGACCTTGTCCTGTGGGGAGAGAGGCTGGGTCAGCTCACCTGCTCAGGGCTTGTGGCCTCTGTCCTGCTGGGAACTGAACCTCTCACAGAAGTATGCAGCTGGGTGGCCAGGACTGCTCTGGCCCTGCCCAGGTCAGGGATCCAGCCCCCTTTTATCCTGGGCTCTACCAGCCTCCAATATCGCAGCACAGGCTCCAGCCATCACACCTGCCCTCCCAGCCAACAGGAAGGAAAAGAGAAGTAGAAAGAAGCTGCCACTCTCTATAAGGACACATCTTCCAAGGTGCACATGATGCTTTGGCTTCCAGGTTTGGGGCCATATCTAAAGTCTGTTGGCACATCCAGCTAGCAAGGGAAGCTAGGAAATGAAAGCTTTATTCTAAGCAGCCTGTGCCCAGCTAAATTTGGGCTCTGTTACTGGGCAAAAGAGGGGATGGATGTTGGGAGGAAAGTAGCAGCCATTGTCATAGCTATGGAGTGTGAAAATGGACCTGGCCTCTTTGCCTATGCTATCTGCCCAATGGCCCTACACTCTGCCTGGAGATTTCTTTGTAGGAGAGCAGAGAGCTGTAGCTGTGGGGGAGGGGTTTCCATAAGAGGAGGGGTGGGCTAGGGCTGGGTCCACCTAGGACCTTATTTGTGGGATAAGATTCTACCTAAGGAACAGCAGGATAGTGGTATCCACCGAGCTCCCTGGAAGCACCTTGGAGAGGGGCGCTGTACTGAACGGAGGAGAGCCAGGGCCTTGGCTTTTGACTTGGGGGGCTCACCAATGATCTTCTAGGTGGCTTTGAGCAGGCCTGTGAACCACTAACATTCCCCAGGCTCGGTTCCATTGTCGGTAAGATGGGGACAATGTGAAGAATTCAGGGTCAAGCAAGGGAGAGGTAAGAGGCCCTCAGCTCAGGCAGACAATTTCAGAAGGTGCCCCAAAATTCAGCAATTAAGATCAATAATATTTTAACGCAGTATTTATTATGGTAAAATATACCATGAGGTTTACCATTTTAAGCATTTTTTAAGTGTTTGGTTCAGTGGTGTTAAATACCTTCACACCATCCCCTCCAGAACATTCTCATCTTCCCCCACTAAAACTCTGTCCCCATTAAATACTGACTCCATATACCCTGCTCCCCCCAGTCCCTGGTAACTTCCATGCTGTTCCTTTCTTTCTTTCTTTCCTTCCTTCCTCTCTCTCTCCCTCCCTCTCCCTTCCTCGCTCTTTCTTTCCCTTTCTCTCTCTCTTTCTTATTGTATTTATTTATTTGAGAGAGACAGAGAGAGAGCAAGCACGTGCACAAGCTGGGGAAGAGCAGGAGGGAGAGGGGGTGCAGCGGACTCCCTGCGGAGCAGGCTGGATCCCAGTATCCTGGAATCATGATTTCAACAGAAGGCAGATGCTTAAGATGCTTAACCTACTGAGCCACCCAGGTGCCCCTTGAATTTCCTTCTTTTGTTTACCCACTCAGCCATCGATGGACATGTGGGGGGCACGTTCTACCTTTTGGCTGCTGTGAATAATGCTGTTATGGACATGGGTGTACAGGTCCTGTTTAAGTCCCAACTTTCATTAATACAATATTTTATAAAAATGAAAACTCATGCAAAAAAGCCCATGTTAAATAAACGGCCAGAATGTTAAAGATAAGATCAGGACCAGCACTGCGCTGAGCCACACACGTCTCTGAGGCCGAAGACAGAGAGGGCAATTCTCTTCCGGTGCCAGCCTGTTGGGGGCCCCCCTTTAAATCCTGTTCCCCGGGCAAGCGCCTCACTTCCTTACCCTTGTCCAGGTTCTGGCGAGGATGGGAGGAGCCCGGCTGAGCTGGGCTTGGGCGCCTCCTCTCCCCCAGCCGCGCTGGGCTGATTTAGGAACTGGAGTGAGGGAGGAACCTCTAGGTTGGAAAGCTGGAGCTGGAGCTTTCTCTCCCCTTGGACAGATTCATCTTAATTAGCCCCCTCAGATAACAGCTTTCTGAGGCGGAGGCAGCTGACTTGTAGAGACAGTCGCTGTGTCTTCCTTCCCTTCAAGCTGTTTTGCCAAGCGACAAGCCAGGGAGACACACCTCCCCGCTAAGGGGTGGCCCGCAGAGCTGGGTTTGAGGCCATCCCGAGGAGACAGGAGACGATGCTCCTCGTCCATGACCTGCTCCTCATCCATGACCTGTCGCGCCAGCTGGGGTGCGGGGGTGGGGACTTGGCACTGTGTGCAGGGGCCCGAGTCTGGATGTGAGCCCATGGTTGTGTAGGTGCCGTGGGGGAGGAAGAGACGATCCGTGTTCAAGCACCCCCATAGATGAGAAGCCATGAATGAAATCCCCCAAAGGGAGGGTCTTCCTTTAGTCCTGCGAGGAGCATCTAGTGAGCACCTGCTGTGTGCTGGGCCGTTATTGGTGGGGATGAGGGTTGGCAGAGATGGGTCCGTTGTGGGCCTGACTCTAAGGAGCTTGTAACAAAAAAACAAGTGTTCATCATGTGCCCCAAGTTGAGGCATGCCAGGTTATGCGGTACGAGAGAGGAAAAACGAAGGGGAGGGACAAGCCATCTCAGCTCTCCGCCTTGGCCTCTTAGAGTGCGTGCGTGAGTGTGTGAGTGTGTGAGTGTGTATGTGTCTGTGTGTCTGTGTGCTTGCACACTCGCCTGTGTGCAGGCTATGGCTCCGGCTGCCCTGAAGGAGGCCGCTCTTCTAGGGCTGGACTTGCCTGCTATCCCAAGACTGACCAGCAGATGGCGGGAGTGCTACGGGAAAGTCAGGGACTTCTGGCGGGGGAGGGAGGGGGAGAAAGGAAGACAGACGGATAGAGACAGACAGTATAATTAGTCAGTCTAAGTCCTAGTCTTAGGCTGGTTAGTTAGTCTAAGTCCAACCAGTCTTAGGATGGTTGGCTTAAACGACAGAAGTCTCTTACAATTCTGGAGGTGAGGAAGTTCAAGGTCAAGGTGCCTGCAAGGTAGGTTTCCTCCCGGCCGTCTTCTCTTGGATTACAGGTGGCTGCCTTCCCGCTGGGTGCTCCCATGGCCTTCTTTCCTCAGTGCATCTAGGTGTGTGTGTGGCGGGGTGGGTACAGACAGACAGACAGACAGATCTTCCTTTTCAAATAACGCAACTAGTCCTCTTGGATTAGGGCCCTATAATTATGACTTCCTTTAGCTTTAATTACCTCCTAGAGACCCTCTCCCAGAAAACAAATGTGGTCACGCCGGGGATCAAGGATTTGACATACGAATTTCAGGGGGACACAATTCAGTCCACTGCAGAGAGATAGAGGAAAAATGGGGGAGAGGAGAGAAGGAGGAAGGGAGAGACCGAGAGAGAGGCAAATGAAGGGGGGGAGTGGTGAGGGGCGGAGGGAAGAGCCTGTCACACTGTGTGGGGAACCAGATTCCTGGTCCTGGGCCAGGTTTGCCATTCACTTTAATGCGACCCTAAGTGAGTCACTCTTCTCTCTGATTCCCCCATCCTCACCTCTGAAGGGGTCATGGTGGGCCCCCCACCCCATTGTCACTGAAGTAGTGACAATGTCACAGAGAGGAGTTCTCAAGAACGTCCTCCCATGTCCTCACTCAGGGATACAGAAATTCTATGAGATGGGCATTACATTATCTCCACCTTCCAGATGAGAAGACCAAGGGCCAGGGAAGTTAAACGGCTTGCCCAAGGTCTGAACTGAGACTCCAACCTGGGGCTTCTGAGCCCATGGTCTAACCAGTAGGGCGAGCGCTCTCAGAAGGGTAGAACTCCTCAGAACTCCTTGGCACAGCCAAGGTTGACAAGTTGGTCTCCCACTGGGGGCCTTTTTGGAGCCCCCACAAAACCCCTGAGAATGGGTAAGTTTGGTGGAGCACACTTGTGGGGAACAGAGGCTCCCAAGAGAACAGCCTGGAAGCTGGCCCAGAGACCGCAGAAACACTCCTGGGACCCGAGGTGACCAAAGAAAGCTGTCCAAGAGGTGGTTTCTGTCCTGCCTTTGTTTGCTGACCTAGAAGTCCCTGCAGCTCTTGGCTTCTGCTCTGTGGCCTGTGCATAGGCAGAGAGGGGAGAACCTACTCCTTTCCTCTCACAGACACACGAGGGACGCCTAAATCCAATAACTTAATCTAGACTCCTAGAAACAAGATTAAATTTTCAAATAAAAGCAGGCTCTGACAGCTAAGGCATAAATCTTTTATTTAAAATAGAGACTAAACCCATTCAAATGCAATCAGCGATGACAGATGCAGATAGAAACAAGCTCTGATAGAGTAGACGTGGCGTGGAGTTGTTCGCTTTTGGTGACATACCACACAGGGTGACCTTAAGGACAGCCTGCGAGCATCAGCAAACAGTGGGGCCTTTGCATCCATTTCCATGCGGTTTGTCAGCCCAAGGTGGTGTCAGGGTAGTTGCTGGGGCAGGTGGGAAGGATCTGGCCTTGGAGGTCGTGGTCCACCTGCCATCACCCCAGCTGCCCCAAGAGGACAAGGAAGAGGGTTAGCTGTGTTTGGACATATCTGGGGCACCAGCAAAGCAACTCATGGAGTGGGGCAGGTGGGGAGGACCTGGCCTCGGAGGTCATGATCCAGCTGCCATCACCCCAGCTGTCCCAAGAGGGCAGGGAAGAAGGTCAGCTGTGTTTGGACATATCAGGAGCACCAGCAAAGGAGCTCGAGGAGGAAAGATTGGGGAGCTGTCAGAGCAGGTGGGAGGTGGTTGAGGCAAGAGGGTAAGATACGCAAGGACAAGGGGAGAAATTCCTAGAGCTGCCAGAGCAAAGGGTGAAGTTCTGAAGACCCCAAACCAAGTCAGTCTTTTGCCTCAGCTGCAATGAAGGGACATTTCTGAGTGACAGACACTATGCATTCAGTGCACGATCTCATGTAATCCTCCCATCAGATCCTTTTACAGATAACTGGCTGACACTCAGAGGGGTTAAGTCCATGTCTTAATCACACAGCCAGTCAGTGACAGAACCGTGCGTCCGCCCAAGGCATGCGGACCCCAGTCCCTTGCTCTTTCTACCTGACACTCCACAGCTCACAGATACAGAGATGCCGTGGAGCCTCACAAACATACTGACCCCTCATTTGTTCTAATTCAGGCAAAGAACGGAGATGGATTTCTCTTAAATTTTGCCCCTTTTGGAGCTTTTTCCATGCTTGCTGCCAGGCCCCTTTACAACATAAACTTAAAGCTGCCACTACAGACATACATCCCTTGAGGATAAGGGGGGCTCCCAAATTATAAATCCCATGAGTCCATTGCAGGGACATAGTTAACAGAATGCTAACAACAAAGCAAAGCCCCATACAAGACTGTATGTGTTTAGGAAGTCTGGGAAACTCTGCCTGTTACAACCCCTCCTGGTGAATCACTTGACACATTAGAGTATTAAAGAATATTATGACAAGTCCTGCAGAAAAGAAGTCTGTTCCACCCAGCATTTCCCCAACTTACTTGAACATGAAAATGTTTTTGTTTCTCTTATTGGACACAAGATCACATCAACCCACCTTCCAGAGAGCCCATTTCAGGAAATGTTGATCTAAGAGTATCATTTCAATTTGGCCCATAGCTTCCCACTTCTCCAGAATAAGTACTACAGAACATGAAATTCTCACCACTAAATACTTGAAACAGATGCCCAGAGAAGCCACAATTGACATTGGTGGTTCTCAATCCTTTTTAGGTTAAGTGTCCTTAGGTAATTCGATGAAAGTTGTGGGTTTTTTTCCCCCTTGATGAGGTGGAGAAGCACCCACATACATTATGTAACATACACACAGAATGTTGAATTCAGGTTTGGGGGTTCATGGGTCCTTCGTGGCCCATAGGCCTGAGTCACGAAGCTCTGCTTTAAGTCATTATCAGCTTACATCCTTGGTGTTATTCGTAGCCAAGCACAAGGGTCTTGGCTGGGGGCAGGGAGGTGCAAGCCTGCTGGGGGTAGGGCCACTGAGAGGGTCTGGGTGAATGAGACAAAGGGACTCCCTGCCTTCTAACAAAGAAAGCCTGGAGAGTCGCACCAGCTTCACATGCTCAATGCATGAGACAGCCCACAGAGGTCTGGGATGGGGGTGGGTGGAAGCCATCAAGCAGTTAGGTGAGCAGAGACCCCTCTTCAGGTCTGAGGGACTGTTCCTTCCCACAGTCTTGTGGGAGTCTCAAGCTCAGAGCTCCCACCTCTCTTGGAGCCTCCCACAGCCTAGTGTAGGAGAATCCCATTGTTGCTGCTTGCCTACCATCCCTTCCCTGTCCCCCTTGTCCTGGGAATAGCACTCTAGTTGTCCTTGGGGAATCACCTCTGCTGCACACTGATTTATGTTTGTGGTATGGATCTGACCTCACCCCCAGATTCAAGATGGTCTCCTGACCCAGACCTGGACAATCAGAGGCCACCATCTTTTTGTTCACGGGATGGGGTCCAAGCCAGGACATGGGATCCAAGCCAGGACAATTAGTGCCAAAGGGATAAATTATGGAACTTTTACAGAGGAAGAGTAGTGTTCATGGGGCTATTCATAAAAAAGTATACCTGGAGCTGCTAGTGGCCACCTTGACCCAGGAGGGAAGATGGCCCCAAAACTGATCCTTTACTGAGGAGATCAGGTGAGAGATGGAGTAGAGGTGACCCAGTGTGACTGTTCTTGTCTATATCCAGTGATGCCCCAAAGTAGTCCCACCACTGGCAGAGTTACATGGACCAATACATTTCCTTTGGTGTTTAAGACCATATGAGTTGGATTTCTGTCACTTGCAACTGAAAAAGTCTTAGTTCCCCTGTCTTAAAAACACATTCCCAAGTCCCCTGAATTAGAATTCCCTGGGAGCTGAGAGTCTCCAGGAATACAGAGGTGATGATAGGTGGATGATAGGTAGATCAGTCTTCCTGTGAATCTAATGGTGAGACAGGTCTAGCTTTTGATAATTTCACCCAGTTTTGCTCCATGGAAGGATGCAAGATGCCCAGTTAGGGAATCTAAAGTTACTCACATTTGCATCCACTGAATGTCCAGTAGTCAAGATATTTTACACAGTCGATTCTTCGTTATTCATACTCTTCAGTTCATGAATGGGGCTGAAAATCACGTGATTGTGACAACTTCTCAGCTTTGTACAGGATTGGGAGAGACTGTTCTCTGTCCCTCAAAACTCATTTCCTTATCTTCCTGTAGCCACAGCTAGACTACGCTTTCCAGACAGACCCTTTCTGGTAGGTGTGGCCATGAGCAGGGTTCCAACCAATAGAATGTGAGCTGAAGGAACGCGTGCTACGTCCAGACTTGGCATATAAAAAGCTCCTTGGATAGTCTTCATGGTTTTTACCCTTCTAGCTTGATGCCAATAAACATAAGGACCTCGAAAGCCATATTAAGTGGCAGAACAACAAGGAGGAAGGAGGCGTGCCTGGGTGGCTCAGTGGGTTAAAGCCTCTGCCTTCGGCTCAGGTCATGATCCTGGGGTCCTGGGATCGAGTCCCGCATCGGGCTCTCTGCTCAGCAGGGAGCCTGCTTCCTCCTCTCTCTCTCTCTCTGCCTGCCTCTCTGCCTACTTGTGAGTTCTATCTGTCAGATAAATAAATAAAATCTTTAAAAAACAAAAACAAACAAGGAGGAAGGACCCTGGGTACCAGAATTACTCTGAGAGGTGAGCCTCATGGCCATAGGAGTCGTCCCTGCTTGGGGCAATCCATAAATGAGAAATAAATGTTATGTCAAGCCACTGGAATTTTGGGGTTTGTTTGTTACAGTTTTTTTTTTTTAAGATTTTATTTATTTGACAGAGAGAGATCACAAGTAGGCAGAGAGGCAGGCAGAGAGAGAAAGAGGAGGAAGCAGGCTCCCTGCTGAGCAGAGAGCCCGATGCGGGACTCGATCCCAGGAACCCGAGATCATGACCTGAGCTGAAGGCAGCGGCTTAACCCACTGAGCCACCCAGGCGCCCTACAGTTTTTTTTTTTTTTTTTAACAGTAAATTGTTATGAATTTCAGATAACTTTTCTATCCATTGATTTATCTTTGCTTTATAGAAACTCTGGGTGGCAGTCTGGGAATGCCTTTTTATAGGTGAAAATGCTTGTCCTAGCATAACTAGTTGGCGGCAGGATAGAAATTGCTTCTAAAAAGAGCAGTTTGATAAAGATGTGAAAAGAGTATGATGATTGGCCCTTCCTTACCTCTGACCCACTTCCTGTTAGTTCCAGGCTCTTTCCTGGGACTCGGCACCCATTTTCCCACCAACTCTGCCCCCATCCTTTCTGTCTTTAAGGCTCTAGGGTCCCTGCCTCTGTCCACGGTTCTGAACCCAGTTGGCTGTATAGGGCAGCATAGTGGGAAGAATGATCTTGGACTCAAATATCAGACAGAACTGGATTTTACTTCTAATTTTACTGGATTTTACTTTTACTATGGATTTTACGTTTACTATGCACCCTTGGAAAGTCTTTTAATCTCTCCAATGGTAATTTTCCTAGCTGTCAAATGGGAAAATTACACTTTCCCCATGAGACTGTTCTGGAGATTAAATAATGTGGAGAAACTATTGGTGTAATAGGTGTGGGGTTTTGTTTTACACCCCCTTTCCTCCACTTCTAAGAAATAAAGAACCTCCTCCTTCCTCTCCTTGCCAAAAGTAGCAGGTAAATTGATGACAGTTTTGTACTTATGTGTAATACTGACTTCAAGAGCCAATTGTTCAGTGAGGTTTGAGTGACTTAAGAAAATAAAACAGGTTCTGGAGACATTAACTCTAATTACATGACTGCTATTGGCTATATGGGGTTACAGAATATTCTAAGAGTTTAAGGGAAATTTGAAACGAGTAAAAGTCTGGAGTTTTTGCTCCCTTCCCCTAATTTCTTCATTTTTAAAATTGTTGGTAGGGGGTTGGTGGCTTAGTGGTTTCCAACCCATAGAACAGGGGCATCTTTTAATATTCTCAACACTCATTGATCCTTATCTTTGTAATCATTTTGTCAGCAAAACACACTGCACTTATTAAGAAATAACAAATTCATTTCCCCAATTTTATTAATAAAAGACATTTAGAAGTGATTGTGCAATAAAAACAGTATTAAGCTTCCCAGTTTAATGAGGTGGCTGATGCTTTAGTTAGTCTGTGTGGCCTCATTATCGGCTAATGTGTGGATTCCCTTAGGTTTTCTGAATTTTTGCCAAGAATTCATAAAACCTAGTGCTACTTCTGTGAACCTCAGAGCAGGAGTCATTGTTGTCAGTGGGCTCTCAGAATCCTTCCGGCTCTGACCCAATTCTGTTGAGCTCTGATGTACCAAGAGAGGTGGGGCAGAGCAGGCCCAGAAGAGGAGAGAGGAGAAGGGGTTGTTGTGGGTCAGCAATATTTACCTTGGGGATTGCAATCCTTGAGACATCCCCTGGTATTTGGTTTAATCCATACCTGGAAGATGAAATTCATAATCCCCTCCACTCTTTCCACCACAAATATAGTGAGAGGCATTGTGTGTTGCACAGGACAAGGGAAACTAATTTGAAATCAGACAAATGCTGGGTGGGCACAAAACTAGAATTAAATTCCCTGGATACTTTTAATGACATGGTCTTCAAACTATAATGGCTGTTGGGATATAACTTCCAAGCGGTTTTATTCAGGCCCTTTCAGGAATGATGACCCCACTCTGGCCCAGACAATGCTGGAAGCCATCCAGTAACACTTTACCTTTGGGCTCTGCTGTGGACTTGTGCCTTTTAGCGTGGGACCCACCTGAGATACTCAAGCTGCTGCACCTCTTACCTGTTTCAGGGTTTAGGGACAGCTAAGAGTCTGTTCTCTTAGTATGGTGGAAACCTTGGGGTGACCCTCTGACTTTGGCACAGGGAAGAACACTCTCCTCCCTCATGCTGATGGACTCTTTTTGGTATATTTTATTGGTTGTTTTCAGCCTCAAGGGGGCTATCCTCAAGTTAAAAATGACAACCAGGCTGTTCTTGAACTGATTCCATTGTGAGTCCAGGGCCCACTCACTGTAGTCAGCACACCCTATCTGCTTCTCTAAGGTGCCTTGTCTTTAAATTCTAGAAGCGCAGTGTCTCCTAGCCCACTCTGTATGGAAGACTAAGGCAGAGGGCCCAGGGAGCTGGAACAGAAGGAGCTGTCCCCCCCACCCCTCAAGGATGGGCCGACCCTGACCCCTGCTCTGCAGGCCTCAACACAGGGGAGGATTTACTCTCCTCCTGAAGTCTCAGTGCTCAGCCTTTCCCCTGGTTTATGAGCTGAGTTGGTGAAGGGCATGTTTGACCTTTTCAGTTACTTCTCCCTGCGCATCACTGTAGTTGCTACAGAGAAATGAACTTTCATGTTTTTCCTGCTGCCAAAAAACACAGCAGACACTTCTGAGGATGAGATGTGTGGTTTGCTCTAAGCCTGGGAACTCGGTGTTGAGTTCTGATGCCTGCAGCCTGATGGCTGCCGCGAACCAGGTTATCAAGCAGAGGCCTGGGAAGACCTCTCATAGGCTCGGCCCGAGGTTTCCCTAGGAAGGTAGAAGCTGATGGGGCCACATGAGGTCCCAAACAGCCATTTAACTTTACATTTGCTCTCAAACCCCACTCTCCTCCCCAGCACCCTACCCCTGGTCTTCCCGGTGAACTCCCAGAGCAGGCATGTCTCTCCCCACCTCTGTGAGCCCACCTCCTCTTGCTCAAGCCTCGAGGGTGCTGTTCTGCACTCTGTGTTGTTCCCTCCCCTTATTCTCTGTCTGGGGCTCTGTGTATTGGCAGGCTTTCTCCTTTTTTAGAAAAACAAGGTGCCATGGTTGGAATCTTGAGAAATCATAGAACCCTCCTCCTCTTTCTGCATTGCTGGTTACATTTCTGGTTTCTACCCAAATGATCTGCCAAGGTGAGAATGTTCATTTATCTGAGTGGGAGCATGTCAACATCACCTGGAAATAAGGGTGCTGGCACTCTGAATAAAACAACTCCTCATGATCTGGCCATGCTTGCCCTGACCTCACTTCCCATCTCCCTCCATTACTAAGCTCTGGCCACACAAGCCTTGATTCTGGTCCTCAGGTGGGCCAACCTCCCTTCTGCTCAGCGACTTTGCACCCACCAACCCTTCTGCCTCCAGCATACTTCCCTGCATCTCCACAGCTTCCCTGATCCTTCCCATCATGCGGGTCTCAGTTTGGCCTCCCCTGACCTTTCCATCTTGCTCCGCACTATTGGAATCTATTTCCCTGATGTATTTTCCTTACTGCACTTACCAATTTCAGAAATCATTTTGTTTTTTTAATTAAACATTTTAAAAAGATTTAGTTTTCATTCCAGTTTGACTAACTAGTTAACTATACTAGTTAACTAATATCATTAGTTATATTAGTTATATATATTAGTTAGTTATATATATATTAGTTATATATATTAGTTAACTAATATAATTAGTTAACTAGTATAGTTAACTGTAGTTAACTATATGTTAACTACATATAGTGTTATATTACTTTCAGGTGTACAACAGGGTGATTCAACACTTCCATACATCACCCAGTGCTCATTATGACAAGTGCTCTCCTTTACCCCCATCAACCCTTATCACTCATTCCCTCACCTACCTCCCCTCTGGCAACCATCAGTTTTTTCTCTAGAGTTGTTAAGAGCCTGTTTCTTGATTTCTCTCTCCCTCCCCCCCCTTTTTTTTTTTATCTCTTTGCTTGTTTGTTTCATTACTTAAATTCCACATATGGGTGAAGTCTTGCTCTTATTAAATGGTATTGGTCTTTCTCTGGCTGACTTACTTTGCTTAGCATTATACTCTCTAGTGGCCTCCATGTCATTGCATATGGCAAGATTTCATTATGGCTGGATAATATTCCAGTGTGTGTGTGTGTGTGTGTGTGTGTGTGTGTGTGTGCGTGCACACCACATTTTCTTTATCCATTTGTCAGCTGATGGACACTTGGGCTACTTCTATATCTTGGCTAATTTTTGTGTTAAATAATGCTGCTATAAACACAGGGGTGCGTGTATCCCTTTGAGTTAGTGTTCTTGTATTCTTTGGGTAATTACCCGATAGTTCAATCTCTGGATCACAGGGTAGTTTTATTTCTAACTTTCTGAGGAATCTCCATACTGTTTTATGAAGTGGCTATACACCAGTTTGCATTCTTACCAACAGTGCACAAGGGTTTCTTTCTCTCCACATCCTTGTCAACACCTGTTATTTCTTGCGTTGTTAATGTTGGCCTTTCTGACAGGTGTGAGGTGATAGCTCCTTGTAGTTTTGATTTGCATGTCCCTAATAATAAGTGCTGTTGAGCACCTTTTCCTCAGTCTGTTGGCTTTCTGTATGTCTTCTTTGGAGCAATGTCTGTTCATGCCTTCTGCCCATTTATTAACTGGATTATTTTTTTTTTTGAGGTGAGTTTTATAAATTCTCCTCAAACTCAACACACACAAAACAGATAATCATAGCAAAAAATGGGAAGAAGACATGAACAGACACTTCTCCAATGAAGACATACAAATGGCTATCAGACACAAGAAAAAATGTTCATCATCACTAGCCATCAGGGACATTCAAATTAAAACCACATTGAGATATCACCTTACACCAGTTAGAATGGCCAAAATTAGCAAGACAGGAAACAACATGTGTTGGAGGGAATGTGGAGAAAGGGGAACCCTCTTACACTGTTGGTGGGAATATAAGTTGGTGCAACCTCTTTATATATTTTTGATACTAACCCTTTAACTGGATATGTTATTTACAAATACCTACTCCCATTCTGTCAGTTGCCTTTTAATTTTGATGATTGTTTCCTTCACTGTGCAGAGCTTTTGTTTTGATGTAGTTCCAGTAGGTTATTACTGCTTTCGTCTCCCTCGCCTCAGGAGACATATCTAGAAAGAAGTTGCTACCGTCAATGTCAAAGAACTTCCTGTCTGTGTTCTCCTCTAGGATTCTTATAGTTTCAGGTCTCACATTTATTAAATGGTTTTTAATCCATTTTGAATTTATTTTTGTGTGTGGTGTAAGGAAGTGGTCCAGTTTCATTCTTCTGTACGTTGCTGTCCAGTTTTCCCAACAACATTTGTTGAAGAGACTGTTTTGTTCCAATTAGATATTCCTTCCTGCTTTGCTGAAGATTAATTGCCCATATGATTGTGGATTTATTTCTGGATTTTCTATTCCATTCTATTGATCCGTGTGTCTATTTTTGTGCCAGTACCATGCTGTTTTCATTTCTACAGCTTTGTAATATAATTTGAAGTCTAGAATTGTGATGTCTCCAGCTTTGCTTTTCTTTTTCAATATTGCTTTGACTATTTGTGGTCATTTGTGGTTCTATACAAAATTTAGGATGGTCCTAGCTCTGTGAAAAAATGCAGTTGTCATTTTGATAGGGATTATTAAATGTATAGATTGCTTTGTGTATTATAGGCATTTTAACAATATTTGTTCTTCTAATCCATGAGAATGGAATGTCTTTCCATTTCTTTCTGTCATCTTCAATTTCTTTTGTAAGCGTTTTATGATTTTCAGAGTACAGGTCTTTCCTTTCTTTGGTTAGGTTTGTTCCTAGGTGTCTTCCTATTTTGGGTACAACTACAAATAGGGTTGTTTTCTTAATTTTTTTCTGTTGCTTCATTATTGGTTTATAGAGATGCAACAGATTTCTGTATGTTGATTTTGTATCCTGTGACATTACTGAATTTGTGTATCAGTTCTAGCAGTCTTTTGGTGCGGTCTTTTAGGTTTTCTACATAGAGTATCATGTTATCTTTTACTTCTTCCTTGCCAATTTGGGTGTCTTTTATTTCTTTGGTTGTCTGATTGCTGTGGCTAGGACCTCCAGTACTGTGTGAAATAACCGTGGTGAGAGTGGACATCCCTGTCTGTTCCTGGCCATAGAAGAAATGTTCTCAGTTTTCCTCCATTGAGGATGATATTAGGTGTGAGTTTTTTGTATATAGTCTTTATTACATTGAGGTATGTTTCTTCTAAACCTACTTTGTTGAAGTTTTTTTTTTTTTAAATCATAAATGGGTGTTGTACCTTATCAAATACTCTTTCTGTATTTATTGAAATGTTGGTATGGTTCTTATCCTTTCTCTAATTGATGTGATGTATCATGTTGATTGATTTGCAACCATTGAATCACCCTTGTGGCCCAGGAATAAATCTCTTGTAACCCAGGAATAAATATCTCTTGATCATGGTGAATTTTTAAAATGTATTTTTGAATTGGTTTGCTAATATTTTATTGTGAGTTTTTGCATCCATGTTCATCAGGGATATTGGCTTATAGTTCTCTTTTTGAGAGGAATCTTTATCTGATTTTGGTATCGGGGTAATACTCATACAATGAGTTTGGAAGTTTTCATTGCTTTTCTATTTTTTGGAATAGTTTGAGAAGAGTAAGTATGAACTCTTAACGTGTTTGATAGGATTTGCCTGTGAAACCATCTGGTCCTGGACTTTTGTTTGTTGGAATTTCTTTGATTATTAGTTACTTTGATTACTGATCCAACTCTTTGCTGGTTGTCAGTCTTCAAAATTTCTATTTCTTCCTATTTCAGTTTTGGTAGTTTATGTGTTTCTAGGAATTTATCCATTTCTTCTAGGTTTTCCAATTTGTTGGCATGTAATTTTCCATAATATTCTCTTATAATTGTTTGTATTTATGTGGTGTGGGTTGTTATTTATCCTCTCCCATTTGTGGTTTTATTTATTTCAGTCCTTTCTCTTTTTTCTTAATAAGTCAGGCTAGAGGTTTATCAGTTTCATTGATTTTTTTGTCAAAGAACCACCTCCTGTTTTCACTGATCTGTTCCATTGTTTTTTAGTTTCTATATCCTTTCTTTCTGCTCTAATCTTTATTACCTCCTTCCCTTTGCTGGTTTTAGGTTTTGTTTGTTATTCTTTTTCTAGCTCTTTTAGGTGTACGGTTAGATTGTTTTTTTGAGATTTCTCTTGCTTCTTGACGTGGGCCTGTATTGCTATGTCCTTCCCTCTTTAGGACCACCTTCACTGCATCCCAGAGGTTTTGGACTACTGTGTTTTCATTTTCATTTGCTTCTATATATTTTCTTATTTCTTCTTTTATTTCCTGATTGACCCTCATTGTTTAGTAGCATGTTATTTAACCTCTATGTATCTGTGGTCTTTCCAGGTTTTTTCTAGCATTTGGCTTCTAGACTCAGAGCCTCATGGTCAGAAAATACAAATGGTATGGCTTTGATGTTCTTGAGTTTGTCAAGGCTTCTTCTGTGGGATAATATGTGATCTGTTCTGGGGGGTGTTCTATGTGCACTTGAAAACAATGTGTATTCTGCTGTTTTAGGATGGAATGTTCTAAATATCTGTTAAATCCACCTGGCCCACTATGTCATTCAAAGCCACTGTTTCCTTATTGATTTTCTGTTTAGATGGTCTGTCCATTGGTGTAAGTGGGGTGTTAAAGTGCCCTAATATCATCACATTTTCCTCAGCTAGTTCCTTTATATTTTATGTATTTGGGTGCTTCTATGTTGGGTGCATAAATATTTACAGTTGTTACATCTTCTTGTTAGATTGTCCCCTTTATGATTATACATAGTTTTTTATCTCTTGTTACAGTCTGTTTTAAAGTCTCTTTTGTCCTATATAAGTACTGCTACTCTGGGTTCCTTTTGGTCCATTTACATGACAGATGTTTCCCCATCCCCTCATTCTCAATCTGCAGGTGATTTAGGTCTAAAATGAGTCTCTTGTGGAGCAATTGGGCATTTGGGGGGACATTTATCATTTTATTTTCTCTGAGAAAATTTGGTGTGTGATGCTGCAGTTCCTACGAGTGGCCACATGAGGGCAACTGCAGGGAAGCAGGAGCTGGCCACAGGTGGTCACAACCACTGGGATCAGCACCCAGCATTGGCCTCTGTCGTTTCTGGGGCACGCTCTTTCCTGCAGGGGACTGAGGGCCAACAGGGCTGAGGCTTGGATGGTGACGCTTAACAAGTAGGATGGAAGCAGAGAAGTAGGTAAACAACTGGTATGGCAGCAGAGATGTGTACCTGCTGGATTTCAGCCCTGAGTGTGTCTTGTTCTCAGCCTCTTCCCACTGTCTAGGGACCACCAAACCTTCCATAGGTGATATCCAATGAAAGCTGACTAAACATATAGATGACTAGTGGTGGCCACTGGAAAATAATCTGCCTTCATGCCTGATTGATACTGGTAAGATTTCCCCCCAGAACAAATTATTAAATGTTTCCCTAGATCCTGCAGAGTGTCTCAGACATTGACTCCCTACTAGAGACTTCTGAGAATTTGAATCAAGATCAGTCTGAGGCTTGCGGAGTGAGGGGATCTCAGCATGGAGATACACCTTGATTCTATTGTACAATTTTGGAAGCCCATACAGAGTGATAAATTCACTTGTGTTTTGCTTGAGCCATCTACTACTTATATTAAATTAATGTCTACATTAAAAAAATCATGAGATTAAAATAAGTAGATAAATAAAATGAGTCTTTTGTAGGCAGCATATGAATTTTTTTTTTTTTTTTTTTTTTTTTTTAGAAAGAGAGAGGGCTTGAATGGTTGAGTGGGGTGGAGAGGGGCAGAGGGAGAGGGAGAGAGCATCTTAAACAGGTTCCATGCCCAGCACAGAGCCTCCTGTGGGGCTTGATCTCATGACCCTGAGATCATGTCCTGAGCCAAAATCAAGAGTCAGATGCTTAACCAACTGAGCCACCCAGGTGCTCTGGGTCTTGTGTTTTGTTTGGTTTTTGTTTTCTTTTTTTATCCATTCAGTCACCCTTTTGATTGGGTGACACATCTTTTGTCACATCTTTTGATTGGATCATTTAGTCCATTTACATTCAAAGTAATTACTGATAGATATGTATTTATTGCCATTTTATTCCTTGTTTTGCAGTTGTTTCTGAAGGCTTCTTCTGATCCTTTCTTGTCTTTCTTTCATGTTTTGCTGACAAAAATCATCTTTTCTTTTCTTTTTTTTTTTTTAAATTTAGTGCCAGGTGCCCGGGCGGCTCAGTCATTTGGGTGTCTGACTTGATTTCAGTTCAGGTCGTGGGATCGAGCCCCACATTGGGCTCCTTGCTCAGTGGGGAGTCTGCTTGAGATTCTCCCTCTCCCTCTGCCCCTCCCCCTGTGCTTGTGCTCTCTCTCTCTCTCAAATAAATAAACAAATCTTTTTAAAAAACTAGTGTCGCTTTATTGTCTGTCTCCACCATAGGACATAAGTGCCACATGAATTGAGGTTTTGCCCATCTCACTGGATGCTGTATCCTTAATGCCTAAAAGAGTGCTGTGCTCCCAGGAAGTGCTTACTTCACTTTGCTGAATGAAAAGTGATGGGCGATCACACACAAAGTACTCCCATGCACATGTCTGCCCGTCCTCTTGGGGGAATCTCCACCCCAGCACCTAATGTCTTGTCTTTAGCATCCATGTGAATGAGATGAATCAAAGGAGCCCTCACCCACCAGATTATCTGCCTTTTAAGGGGACAGATCAATTTGTGTGTTTCTCTGACTCCCCGCATCTCGAAGAGCAACCATTCAAAGTGCCCGCTGAATTGAATAGATTCCTTTGAAAGTGTTGTGTTGACAATGCGGATAATTGAAGAAGAGGGTCTGTCTGGTCCTTCCCCTGTGACTTGGTGGAAAAGGTGACACCTGGAGTTCTTGCTTTCGGCTGTGGGTTTCGGATCATGTGAGGGCAAAGGCCACCACTCACACAGCAGACGTGTTGATGAAAAATGAGGAAAACCAGCCTACGATGCTCAGCGTCAGAGGAGTCGTACAATATCCTTCTGACACTTGAAAATTGCAAATTTGAAAGCTTCCTTCTCACTTGTCAGCTGTCCGGGCCTCCTCTCCACAAACAGATTCCAGGCCTTGCCCTCCCGGGCTAGATTTCCCGCTGCCCGAGAGCCAGCCAGCGGGTATCTTAGAAATCCCCTGTAGGCACAGTAACTCAGGCATTCAAGGCACCCAGATTTCAGGGGGTTTTATTAGGGACTCTTTCAGTGAGAAGTGATTATAAAAAGGGAATATATTGGCTCAAGCATTGAAAAGATGTGGACTAGATGTTGCTTTAGGCATGGCTGGATCCAGGGGCCTCTGTTTGTCTCTGCTTAAATTTATCCTTCACATGAGCTCGCCCTAGGGGGCAGCTGTTGAGGGCAAGGTGGCCCATGGGTGCCTCAGATTCATCCCTTTAATTGTTCTAACATTCTATTCACCCCGTCCAGCCACCCACTTTTCTTTCTTTTTTCTTTCTCTCTCTCTCTTTTCCTTTCCTTTCCTTTTCTTTCTTTCTTTTGGGTTTCATTTTGTTTTGTTTTGTATTGCTTTTTTTTTCATTTTTTATTTTTTATAAACATATATTTTTATCCCCGGGGTACAGGTCTGTGAATCACCAGGTTTACACACTTCACAGCACTCACCAAAGCACATACCCTCCCCAATGTCCATAACCCCACCCCCTTCTCCCAAACCCCCTCCCCCCAGCAACCCTCAGTTTGTTTTGTGAGATTAAGAGTCACTTATGGTTTGTCTCCCTCCCAATCCCATCTTGTTTCATTGATTCTTCTCCTACCCACTTAAGCCCCCATGTTTTGTATTGCTTTTTAGGTAAGCCATGCATAGTCCTTCCTGTTTTGTCTTGGGAACCGTGCACTATTCCAAGGACCTGGAAATCCCTGTCTCCTTCCTTCCATAGCTGCGTCCTCATTTGCTGACCTCCTACAAGACTCTGCTTGACTCTCTCTTCCCGCAGAGGCTGAACCTGACCACTGGATTCAGAAACACAATCTGTGTCCCCAACCTTCGAGTTTTTCTTACTTGGCTCCCCAACCTTAGCAATCCCTGCCTTCTAATGGACTCTACATAGTATTTGTTTGTCTCTACTGCCCTAGAGCCCACTCGAGTGTGTTTTTCTCACGGATTTATCTCAAGAACCTAGTTGAGCCCTGTCACATAGAACTTGCTCAATTTGTGGGGTGGCTTCATGAAGCAGAAAGAAACTAATTCGGCATCGAGACATTAGAAATACAGCAATGAACAAAGCAAACGAACAAAAAACCCCTCTGTTCCTTTGGATCTCACTTTCTGGTGTGGAAGGCAGACAATACATGAGATTTTTAAGAAGTACTAAATATATGGAGTTTCAGGTGGTATTAAGTGCCAGACAGGCAAACACAGCACATACCCACAGTCAAGCCAAGTCCCAGTGCCTGTGGTATGATGAGAACCTAACAAGGATGGAAGTGATTCTAGCTCCTTCTGCTGTTTCAATGTTACTCTTTTTGAAACTGAGAGAAGACAAGCACACGGCTAATGACAGTACTAAAGCTTCTCCCAGACTTACTTACAGGTTGTGCTTGCTTTTATTTTCTTTTCCCTTCTTGATTTGGGAGCCGGCATGGGCAGCCTCCCGCCAGCCCACGTTCCCCTGCATTTTCCATTCACATGATATAAGTGAAGACATACGCAGACAGGCTAGGAGCTGGTGGTGTTTGGAAACCCCTCTTGGAGCCTGCTGAGTGGAGCAGAAGCAGCCCAAACCAATAAACGGGTATTGACGTGCATTGGCATGAATGTCTTTTTGTATCGACACCAGCATTTTATCAAAACTTGCCTGGGGGGATCATCCATCTTCATATTGACTTAAAACAGAAGATATTGCAGGGTGGGTGTTCTAGCCACACAGCACAGACCTCTGAATATAAATATAGATGTAAAATCAATATTCCATCGTCAAATCATGATCTAGCTTTCAATGTTTTGCGAGAGAACCTCAAGATGAATATTGAAGCACAGTCATAATTTTGAAATGCAAATTTTTTTCCATTTTAATAAAAGCTGGGGGCTCCCATTGGCTATCGTGTGTGGACAGCAGTAAAAGATGTCCCCTCACCCTAGGAGGGATATGGCGGAAGAATTTGCAGAAGGCTGCCTCAGGGCTGCTATTTGCTTGAGATTCAATTGTGGATGCATCCAGAACCTGTTCATTCATCCACCTCGGGGCCCACATGCAGATCTCTTTGACCCCTCTTATCATTTCTGTGTATCCTTCTGCTAACTTCACTGCACTTTTGCCTCCAGTGATCAGCAGGTGCCACTCTTGGGTTCCTACAACCATTTAAACCATAAGAGCTGAGAGCTGGGAGGAGGCGTGGTGTTTATATCCCCCTGAAATGGCCCTTAGCTAGGGACTGAGGAGTGGGATTAAGGAACCAGGTGGTGGGTATTAGGGAGGGCATGGATTGCATGGAGCACTGGGTGTGGTGCAAAAACAATGAATATTGTTATGCTGAAAAGAAATAAAAAATTAAAAAAAAAAAAAAAAGGCCAGCCCCTTGCTGCAGGTGGGACAATTTAGGAGGAGTGGCTTATACTCCAGAGTTTCCTGGGGGATCAGGAGGAAGTTGCCCCCATGGGGGCTTTGATTAATTTGCCTCTGTGCTTGGCTTTCCCTGTCTTGCCTCCTTTTGCTTCCTTTTACTGATCCACCGTGGGAGCGTTTCCATAACACAGCACTTTCCCATGAAGCCTTCCTTGTCTGCAGGTCTGTTTCTGGGGAATCTGACATAGGACATACCGTTCATTCCATAAGCATTTATTGAGCATCTACTTCGTAACAGGCACCACGGTGGGAGCTAGAGGCAAAGCAGTGAGGTCTACGTCTCTGTCAATTTTGGTGCTTTCGATGGCTATATATAAAAAAAAAGGATGTTAAATAGTAACTTATGATCTCTTCTGAATGGGAAGTCTGAGGGCTCCAGGACTGATTGAAACAGCAGCTCACTGGTGTCTTTTGGGCCCATGTTCATGCATCTCAGCTCAGCTGGTGTGGGGCTGGCTTCACCCTCAGCTGGGAACACGTAGCTGCAGCAGCTCTAGCCATCACATCCGAACATGACCACATCCAGAGGAAACCATATCTTTTTGTGGCTTTCTTTTCAAGCAAGGACACTTTCCATAGAAGTTCCCGCCTCCCTACAGGAACTACCTGGCCTGAAAGGAGTCATATACTCCCTCTGGATCCCATCAATCTCAAGAGGGTGGAATTATCCTTGGGCCAGTCCAGTCTGCCCTGGGATGTGGGCATTGGGGTGGGTGGTTGAGAAAGCCTGACGAGACTAAGGCCCAGGAGGTATTTGAGGGGGTGACAACTGAAAGCAATTGGGATTCTGTTAAGAAGGAGGAAGGTGGGTTGAAGCCAAGTGGGGAATTGCCCACTGCTTCCTCCATCACGTTGCTCTCCTGGTTTCCTTCCTGGCACTGTCCTCTGGCTACCATCCCACAGTCTCTCATCTGCGTATGTGACTTTTTAGTACATGTGGTGTTTAGGGCATGGTGACTTCCTGAGGACAGCAACCTGTCTGTTCTGCTCACCAGTGGTGTCCCTATGAATAGCACAATGCCATACACGTAATTAAACTCAATAAGTACTTGATAAATAGTGGGGGGTGGTCATAGGGAAGGAGATGAGCAAATGGATGGGTGAACAGGTGCAGACTTCTGAGAAGACACGAAAGGAAGTCTGGGATGCAGTTTCTGTCTCCTCACATGGACAGCGTCCTGTGACAGTGGCGGGGCGAGGGGACGTCCCCTTGGCTATGGAGCCCAAGGATGAAGCAGGAGGGGCCTCCTTCCTGAAGCAGCAGCTTTGGGTGAGAAAGACCATGGCTCTGACAGTGACCTTAGGTGTGGCCCCCTGTGGGTCTCCCTTCTTCCTCAGGAGATATCGGGGGATATGAACACTTTGCTGAGCCCTTACGTGGAACTTACGCTGCACTCAGGAAAAAGAGGAAAGCCATTTATGAGGATCTAGGGTGGGGCTCAGGGCTGAGGCGTGAAGGATCCGTGACCGGGGGTAGTTATGGGGGACAAAGCATTGCAGGCAGACAACAAAGCAGGTAGAATGGCCCTGAGGTGGGGCCGGGCTTGTTTAAGGAAAAGAAGGTTGGTATAGCCTGAACTCGGAGTGGGGTGGGGAGCACAGTGTGTGGGGTGGGGAGCACGGTGTGTGGTCCAGAGCATGGACCACAGCCCTCATTCCAGGGTCATTGGACATCACTGATGAGGTTCACCTGTCGAGTGCAGGAGACAAGAACGGAGGGCAGATGGCCATCTAGGACTAGGTGAGGGGCTGCTGCAGTTTCATGAATGATAGTGGCAAAGCACAGAAAGGGGCTGGTCCTGGAAATGCTTGAGAGGCAGGTCTGGAGCCGAGAGTCTGAAATCCTGCCCTGGTGGGGCTTCAAGCACACGTGTTTTCACCTGCTTGTTTAACAGCATAAAGCAGCTTCTTCCCACCTGGGAGGATAAAATCCAGGAGTTTTCAGAGGGAAGCTTTCTTCCACCCCGTGTCAGGGAGTGAAGGTGAGAATCAAGCATAATGCAGTAAAGAAATACTGTGTCATCAATCATGATAGCTTAAATTAAATGCGGGGTCCAAACACATTGTCTAGCATTCTTCTATTCCAGAGGCCAAGGTGGAAAAATAGCATATCCAGAGTCTCTCTGTCTGAAGCTGGAGGACAAGAGCCTCATTACTTTTGGTGGATAGATAGGTTGGTAGGGAAAAAAATAAGGGAAGTGTTGAGGGGCCTAAGTTCTGGAAAACCTAACACTCTGGCCAAAATGTCATGGAAAGTGTGTGGGACTTGGAGTTGGAAGGCTTGCCATGGGATCCCAGTCATGTTACTTGTTAGCTGTGTGACCCGGGGTGGGTCACTTGGCTTCTCTGATTCTTCAGTTCCTCATCTATAAGGCCAGGATGATAACGATTGCTTCAGAAAGTGTGCTATGAAATGAAATAATGATGAAAGAGCTTTGTCAGCTACAAACGACTCAAATGTCAGGGGTTATCAAGAAAGTATTTTTAAGCAATAAATTTTAAAAAGGCCAAATTGGGTAATTATTATTGAATTAGTGTTAATTTTGGGGTGTTGGGTAAGTGAATATCTTTATCCTTGAAAGATGCATGCTGAAGTGAAGAAGTGAAATGTCAAGACATCTAGAACATTCAAATGGTTCAGCAAAACCCCAAATTGTACGGCTCAGTGAATTATCTACTATATATCTACACACCGTTGACCTCTGAACAACTCAGAGGTTAGGGCCAACCCCCAGCAGTTGAAAATCCACATATAACTTTTGACTCCCCTCAAAACTGATCTATTCATAGCTTACTGTTGACTGGAAGCCTTACTGATGACATAAACTGTCGGTTAACACATATTTTGTATATGTTATACTGTGTTCTTACAATAAAGTAAGCTAGAGGGGATGTCATTAAGAAAATTATAAGGAAGAGAAAATACACTTATAGTACTGTACTGCATTTATTGAAAAAAATCTGCATATAAGTAGGCTCGTGAAATTCAAACCCACATTGTTCAAGGGTCAATTGCCTCTCTGTGTCTCTATATTGAGAGATATAAAGAAAATGTGACAAACTATTAACCACTGGGAATCAAACTGAAGGATATAAGTGTTTTATTAAGTTAACTTTTCAGTAGATTTAGAAACTTCCAAGATAAAAAGCAGAAGGAAAAGATCCATGCCAAGTGAACTGTAGATCCAAGCAGAGAAGGTAAATCAGTACCTCATAAAGTAACAAGAAGCATTACCTTCCTGACCTGGTCCTTTAGTAGGGAAACGCAGACCCTGCCAGACTCTGGTCTGGCAGGTTTGGAGCAGAGGGAATAGATATCTCAACTTCTCTCCTGTTCCCTCCCAACTCCTCCTGGGCCTCCCCTGGGTTGAATCCCATTAAAACCTAAAGGACAAATCCTGGTGGTGAAATCTGTAGGTACTAGCCTCCAAAAGCATGGAGTAAGGAGCAGGGCAGAAAAGGGCAGAGGATGAATCCAAAGGGACAACTGGAGAATAGCCAGTACCTCCTTTTGCAGGGACTGGCAGGCAGACGCCAAAATGCCAGATATTACCTTTCCTCAATCATCCTTAAAACTGAGTAATAGGAAGGTGATACCTGCCCAACCCTATACTTACAGATTCTGTGCCTGGATCTGGAAAATATTTTGCTTTTTGACTGGAGAGTGATGAGTGAGGAAAAGCCAATCCCTCCCTCCCTGATTTTGGATATTATTGTGTGAGGACATGATACTAGAAGCTATGCGGCCACCATGATGGACAGAAGGCCAAGAGGATGGCAGAGAAGCCCTTTCTAATTCTGCACCCAGGTTCAACATGTGCGTGTTTGGGGGTAAGGGCAGTTTCCACATCAACAGGTAGTCCTCCAACACCAGCTGGTGTCCTACAGGTATTCAACTCAGATCTCACACTGTCTACTTGGGGATAGCATCTGATCCCACAGCTTGGGAGCTCGGTCCCCCAGATTGCCCCTCCCCCACCCCTGCTCCAGATGCCAATTGCATGTCCACATTGTCACCTGTGCTTCTGATCAACCGGCTACAGACTGGAGGTTCTAAAGATACTCTCCTTGGGTTCAATTCTTTAGAGCAGCTCACAGAACTCAGAGGAACATTTTACCTATTAGATTACTGGTTTGTTATAAAAGGATGGAACTCAGGAACAGCCAGATAGGAGAGATGCACCAGGCAAGGTCCTGAAAAAGGGAGAGGAGCTTGCATGCTTTCTTTGAGTGTTGTCCTCTCCCTAAATCTCCCCAAATGATTAAATCATTGACCATTGGCGATTGGACTCAACCTCCAGCCCCTTTCCCCTCCCTAGAGCTTGGGGGTGGGATTGAAAGTTCCAACCCTCTGATCACATGGTTGGTTCTCCTGGTAACCAGCCCCCATCCTTAAGGTGGGATCCAAAAGTTGCCTGATTAACATAACAAAATCACCTTTAGCTCTTCTCAGCTAGGAAGTTCCAAGAGTTTTAGGAGGTCTGGGCCAGGAGTGAGGAACAAAGACCAAATATATGTTTCTTCCTATCAATCACAGTATCACATCCTTCCTGAGTCCTGATATTTTGAGCAACTAAGTCAAACCTAGATCACCTGGTACCAGACTTCTTGTGTCTCCCATGATAAGGGCCCCTTTGGTTGGGTATCTTGTCTCTTGCTGCAGAGATCATCCACGCTGCTGTGCAGGTCAGAGTGGCCTCCTTGTCCCACTTTCCTTAGTTGCATCCTCCTCCAGACTTCCTCGACTTCCCACGTTGATCATAAGAAACAGAAAACAATGAAAATAAGGAACAGGGTGGTAAGGAAGAGAAAGGTAATGGGAGGAAATCTACTGAATCAGAGGAGGGAATGCAGAAATATGCTCTATGGTTTCTCAAGAGAAAGACACCCATCCAGGAGGTGATGCTTTGCTGGGGCAGCAGCAGGTAGTCAGTATCCTGCCCAGATCCCCCCGGATCCCTTTACCGCCTATGCACCCGTCTCCCAGCTTCTGTAGCTATGCTGCTACCAGCTTCCACCTGTTGACCTTCAGGAGATGCTCCTTAGGCCTTGGAGCTACATTTCTCCTACAGCAAGCCTTGGTGGCCTCTAACCAATGCGTAGCCCTGTGGGAGTACACAGACCTCACACTCTTCCGCCCCAAGGCTGGGCAAACCCCAAGGTCCCCTCTTGAGACCATGTTGCATCTGGACTGTCACCTCCATTGCACCCTTGTTTGGCTTCTTCCCCTTCTGGATCTTCTCCCCAACTCTAATTTGTCCTGGGAACATGCAGGAGGTGTGAAATCCCATGGTGTCTCTACACCCCAGAGCCCTGGCGGCACTGGCTTATGTTTCTCAGGCTGCCTTGGATCTCTGCATAAACCTCCCAAAAGACCCGCCTGCTCTCCTTCAAAGTAGAGCTTACCAGGCCCACTGTCACACCGCTTCTGATTCTCTCTCAAGTATTCACTTCATCTGCAAGTGGCTTTTCTCACCACAGTGTCATCAGCCGAAGGAGGGATCTAAATGACAGGCATCTATCTGAAAGCGATGTCTGTCTTGCCCATTGCAGTTTCTGCAGGGCAAGATGTCAGGAAGTCACAGAAGGAAGGGAACAATTACCCCACCGTGGATGTGTCTTCCCACCACAGTGTCTCCCTTGATGATGAGTCTTTCTTTGCCCTCTGCCAAGCGCTGGGTATGCCAAGACCTTGGGCTCAGTGGATTGTGCCACCAGTGATAATTCCCTGGTTACTTTGGTCACTAATCTGGGATGGTATCAGTGAGTGGTTCCCAGTCCTTCCTGCATGTTCAGGTCCCCTGGGAACTTTTATAAGGTATGCCTAGACCCAGCATCCCCGACTCCCAGGAATCTGGGCAGGGGACTCAGGTGTCAGGATTTTTCAAGCACCTTAGGTGATTCCAGTATACAGCTAGCCTTGAGACCCGTTGCTTCCCTCAGGGAGCCACCTGCCTGGGGTGGCCTTCTTGGTCACCTTCATTTCTGGAGAGGCTGCTAGGTCCTCCTTGCTTCCGTCCTTTTCTTCCCCTAGGTCACCCCTCTATTTTGTAAAATATCACTTTCTTTAAATATTCAAGTATATGGCTTCTCTGAAATTGTGAGCCTTTCTCAAGATCACCCACTGTTGGTAACTATAAAATCCAAGGGGACAGGGTGGCAGTGCAGATATCTGGAAGTTTGGCAGCTGCTCTTCCTAGCCTCAGAGGTGTTCATCTGAGTTTATACGGTGGCTGGACACTTCGGTCTTCCCTGCAAGCAGAGAGTGTGGTAAAGCAAGGGAGGCCAAAGGGTGAGGACAAGACGCAGACTTTCTTACAACATGCTGACGGACTTTTGTAAAGGGCCCTTCAGATGGCAAACATTGCTTTTTAAAATCTCACCTTTTATCACTAGACAAAAGATAGGAATGTTTAACCAATATTTTACTTAGAAGTGCCACTCTGAACAACAGTTTAGCTCTTATGAAATCATTCTCACTTTCTTGTTCTTTTCCACCCAAGTCAAGGTGGGGGGGAAGCAAAGCTTGATCTTCAGCTGAATAACCTAAACCACAATTAATTACCCAGAAAGATCTGCCTTTTTCCCAGTCTAAACACTTCAATGCCCACCACCAAAGGCACAGGCAGGCTGAGGAAGAGAGTTTCAGTTCACCTTCACCACCACACTTCGGGAAGTTCTGACCTTTTAAAATAATTTCAGAGGACATGTTAATTCTTTCCCTTTGATGGTTACCCTGTGGATTCTCCTATTTTCCTTTCTCTCATGTCTGCCAGTTAGGAAAGACACTATATTTTAATTAAAATTCTTTATTTGCCTAAGGATACAATAACTCCTGACTTATATAGAAAAATAAAATCATTTGTTTGGACCCACACAGGAAAAATAATTATTTAGTGCATGATACTTGTCACTTTTTGATCAGTTTTTTGGGGGTGGGAGTGGGTAATAAATAAATGAAACATTTATCTGCTGTGTAACCAGGTCATTTGGCCTCTGGGTTCCTAAAAACATTTCTTTTTGAGTTATAGTTATGGACCAAATAGAAATATCATCATTTTTCCTTGCACGCCCACCTGCTGTTATGGTTCTTGACCCACTATCT
Organism: Mustela nivalis; assembly: GCF_964662115.1. NCBI lineage: Eukaryota > Metazoa > Chordata > Mammalia > Carnivora > Mustelidae > Mustela > Mustela nivalis. The sequence goes on from NC_139037.1 coordinate 33,121,770, forward strand.
GTGGCTTGCTCTTTTTTTCTTTTCTTTCTTTCTTTCTTTTTTTTTTTTTTTTGTGGTTTGCTCTTTATACTTCCATCCTTCTACTAGACCAGTGGATCCATTAGTCTAGTAAGACCCTGGGCCAGAGATTTTGAACCAACTGGCCTGCTAGGGGTTCCAGATGTAGGTATATACAAGGGACCCCCAGGCGATCGTAATGTGTGTGAGGGTTTTCAAACCATGCTTGTTGACCATCAGCTCTTATACCACTTAGCCCGTAAAAAATGATTCAATATATTGAAAAGAAATACTAAGTTACTTAAAAAGGTATAGCGAGAGATCCTAAACAAATGAACCAAATAGCACAAATATCCATGTTAGCTAATGACTTTCATTTGCACAGCCCTGCTCTGAATATGCACCCATTTCTTCTTTGTGGATTTCAGGCAAATTTTTATTTTATTTATTTTTTTATTTTTAAAGATTTTATTTATTCATTTGAGAGAGAATGAGTGAGAGAGAGCATGAGAGAGGAGAAGGTCAGAGGGAGAAGCAGACTCCCCAAGGAGCTGGGAGCCCGATGAGGGAGTCGATTCCGGAAGTCCGGGATCATGACCTGAGCCCAAGGCAGCCGCTCAAACAACTGAGCCACCCACGCACCCCGTCAGGCAAAATTTTAAATAGCAACCTGAATAAAAAAGCAGAAACCAAACTCTCCTTTTTTACCTTTACTTTGGCTGATTAGCTGACTGATTGGTTGACTCACCCATTAACCCAGTCATTCCATCCCTTGTCTTGGGCGTTTGAGCCTCTTCTTTGTGCCAGGTGCTGTTGTAGGCGCCGGAACACAGCAGTGAACTCAGGTGATGAGTGTCTGATCTCATGGTGTATAAACACAAATGTAGGAGCTACGCGAGAAACAAGCAGAGAGCATGCAGTTCAGGTAATGGTAAGGACCATGATGACAACAAACCAGGAGGACCTAATACATAGCAAGGGACCAAGAAACGACTTCGGTGTGCTAGTCAGGGCGGGCTTCTCTGAGGAGATGACCTGGCGGCAGAGGTCTGAGTCTGAGGACAGAATGCACTGGGCAGAGAGACAGCTACGAGCTATCAGTGTGAGCAACAGGAAGGTCAGGGGCGAGAACTTATTAGAGGAGAGAGGACTGGTATGCAATGTGGGAAGGGAGCCTGGTCACCGAGGGCTTTGTGAGCCATGATGAGGACTTCAAGATGTCTGCACATGAAATGCCAACTAAACCCATCAGTTTCACTTTAACAGAACAGCTACCGAAGAAGGGGGTAGGAGGAAGACGAACGATAGAGTTTTCCAGCTCTGGAGAAGTGGTTCCATTAGGTCAAGCCAACAGAAAGAATTAAAAGGATTCATGTATTCTTGAGCGTTACAATAGAAGTTGAGGTGTTGGGCCAATTCATATGAATGAAATAGTCCTGCCGTCGCCCCAGAGCCACATGGCTTGTTTTCCTTCTCTCTTCACTGAAACCTCTGTTCACATGTCACTTCCCCAAAGAGGACTGCCCTCACGACCATCCGTCGCTCTCAATGCCATTCTCTTGTTCTAGTGATCTCCACCGGTCTTACCACTACTAGATATCACATAGCTGCATGACATATCTATATCTACGTATTATTATTTTTAAAAGATTTTATTTATTATTTGACAGAGAGAGAGAGAGATCATAAGTAGGCAGAGAGGCAGGCAGGGCAGTGGAGGAAGCAGGCTCCCTGCTGAGCAGAGAGCCCGATGCGGGGCTCGATCCCAGGACCCTGAGACCATGACCGAAGCTGAAGGCAGGGGCTTAACCTACTGAGCCACCCAGGTGCCCCTATATCTATGTATTATGTATTATTCACAATTCTCCCTCCCCACCCACCTATCTATCTATAAGTCCCTGAGGGCAAAGACCTCTTTACTTTTTCTGCTGTATTCCCAACACTCAGCACAACCCCTGACACACAGCATGTGCTCAACAAACACTTGTTGAATGAATTTGTTGGAAAAAATGCTGTTGGCTTTTGCTGCATTTATGTGGGCACGAGGCACTCAGCAGCACCCCAGTGTTCCTGGGCTTCTCCGTCCCAAGCACATGCATGTCCCTTCTAATCTTTCTGCCTTAATCACTTTAAATGTACTGACAAGCACAATTGACCAATTAATAGCGCTTATGCTCTTGTTACATCATTTGTAATCCATGATGCTCCTTCTATTTGTAATGGCCTTTCAATTTTTCATGACTCAAAATGGAGAACATACATAATGAATACAAATAGCAAATTGATTAAATGTAATGCATATTCTACTGCTTGCTGGGTTTATGCCTGTTATTAATGACAGAAATCCAGCAAATTCTCATGAAAACACCAATGACATACAACCTTTAATGCAAGATGTTGGAGCACTAGGGGTCCTAAATTTTCCTAATTACTGGCAGCAGCAGACACTAATTTCCCAGACGGCAACCTTTGTAAATAAGAACATCAGCACGGCTGCTTTGTCCAAGTTCTTTTTGCTGAGCACAAAACCCATCATGGAACCCATTTTTACTTCACCAGACTATTTGTGTTGTGTTAAAAAAAAAAAAAAGATACACTTGAGAGATTGCCTTATGAGCAAAGTATAAAGGATGCCACTTGTGCAAAATCAAATTTATTGTCTACTCAGGGATTGCATGTATTCTGGAATGCTAATATACTGTGATACAGATTTCACAGAGCTTCAGCTGGTGTGCTGAGAATTAAAGCATCACAAAGGTGATAAAGCAAAACAGGAAAGAAGATAGGGATAAGACTAAAATGAAGAATATGGTAAAGGAGATGATTTTAAGAGATCCACCTGGCTAAATGTGCAATCTTGGTCTCAGATTGCCAAAGGATGAGTTCGCGTGCAGTAAGAGACCATGTGAACCGGCCCGTTTCCCCATCAACTAGAGAACCTTATAGGAAGCAGGTGTTTTCTTTACACAATGGTGTGTATGGTGGCTGGTTTAGCTAAGTTGGTACTAGAATAAAAACAAAGTACTCGTCTGACAGGTCTGTAAAGAGAGTGGATGAAATGGATAGGAGCATTTTCTGAGGCCCACTCATGCTTAGAAACCAGCTTTCACAGCATGCTGGATGCTAGAAGTGAGTCTGCTGCTCCTAAAATCTTCTACCCCCAAGAAAAATTGGCTGTCCTGCAGACAGGAGGTTAAGTAAGCAAATGAATGGCTATAGTCCTTGCCTACATCCCAACAGTCTAAACTCTGACAGGTCTGCATCCATGATAAGCTGTGCCTTGAGTGGGTAGAATTTAAAACCCAGGAGAAGCAATGGTCTGTTAATTGTGCCCTGCCAATACAGGGCCCAGAGTAGTTTTGGCAAAACCGAATCCAGGCTTAGCAGATGGCCTTCTGCTTTTATGATGTATATACCATCTTAGAAGAGACCCAGAGCCAAGATCAGAGAGCCAAGTGGTTTCTGGGGTGGTGCAGGGAGCTCAGGGACATGATGGGAGACATGAGACAGGGAAGGAGGCTAGAGAATGGGAGCAATGGGAAGTCAGATACTCCAGTGGGTGATCAGAGGGAAACCCTGGAAAACTGTGCAACATATATGCCTCAGAATTCCCTCAGCCAAAGTGCGAGGGAGCTGGGGTAGTTATACCCATGTACCTGGCAGTTTTTGGTTAAGGATTCCCTCAAGGAGAGATCCCAACTTTGCATGTACTTTCAGGCTCCCATGCTTAAAGACAAATGGGTGTTAATAGCCTAGGGGTGGACTGTCTGACAAAGATACAGGGACTGTTAGCATAGTCCCCAAAGAGGCTGCTTCAAAAGTCATCCCAAGGATTCCCTCTGGTATATACAAAATCCACACCCACCCCAAAGCTCTGAAGCCTTCACCATTACTCATGGTGGAAATGTCTGGTTAATCTGCACCGTCCATTAAGTACACTGTTGAATGGGACTTGAAAGGGGGATGAAATTATCAGACTCTCCTTGCTGAATTTTCCACTCTATAGAGATGGCAAGACAGATTTCTTACTGATATTTAAGAAATACACATCCTTCCTCCCCCATTGTCATATGTCTATGTGAGAGAATAAAGAATTCACATCCAGTTCTAAAAAAACCAGACTTGGAAGACAGATAAACACACAGACATAGAGTAAGAGATAGTGCTAAGGGAGAGCAAGTTAGACAAGAATGAGGATTTCCTAATTTGAAAAAAAAAAAAACCCACAAAATAATTTTTGGCACCGTTAGACATTTTCCCCAGCTGAAGGCTGACATTTACATATCCGTGCCAGACCATTCTGTCATATGGGATCTGGTTGTCAGACAGGGCCTCATTCCATACTGGAATTTATCCTTTAAAGTCAGAGGGTGTCTCAACATCTCCACTTCTTTTGAGATCTTAGCGGTGAAAATCCTTTCTTCATATGTATTAATAAAATAATTTTAATTAGCATTTATTTAGTGCTTATTATTTATGAATTGTTTTGCACATATTCATGCATTTAACACTCATTATAAATGTATGGATAGCTACAATTTCCTCCATTCATAGAGAAAGAATCGGAGGCCCAGAGAGTGTAAGTGACGAGCCCAAGATCACTCAGCAAGTGGAGATGGGACTTGAAATTAGGTCATTTGCCTCCAGAACCCACATCTCTGCGTTATCTTTCTTCCATGTACCCTGATTACTTACTTTGATAATCAAATGTTTTTACAAACATAAATCTTGTTCTAATTGCTTACTTTCTAACAATGTGACAATTTGACATTTAACTCCATGGTAAGTACAATACCCTCCCAGGAGGGCCATCCTAGAACAGAGCCCATTCAAGGAGGAGAGAGACTTAAACTTCCCAAGGGCAGCATTTGGTTTCTCTGCCAGCATGCCCAGGTCACCGTACTAGCAAAACCTTTCCAGTTTTGTCTCACACCTTAAAACACCTGACCCCTAGATCTGTGGGCACTCACTAGGAGATTTTGGAAATCAGTTCTGTTCGCCTCTCTTGTCTCCCACATGAGACTATTGAATTACTGGACTCCAGATTGAGTAAGAGTGTGAACATGCAAATAGCACTGCTTTCTTTTTAGCTTTTATCGGCATTTACTAAATAAAAGAAGGATGTGTGTGATTATCGGTGGAACCACTGCTTAGAAAGCACTTGAGCCATTACTTAGATTCACATTTACTATCATGTGATTCTGAGTCTAAGAAGGCATTGACCTCCCCCCCATCTCCCCCCCACCCCAGTAAGGCTTATAAACACGGAAGCAGAGAGGCCTCTTGTTCTTCTAAACATCAATTTAGGAGAAGATGAGAAGAAGAAGCTCACGCCTGACAATGTTAAAAGCTTATGGTTTGCTTTTCCATAGTGTTTCAATTACAGGGTAAGTGTGTAGATGGCATAAGCATGTATACACATAAATGCTATTTGCTAAATTCAAAGGAAAGATGGTTTTCTCACTTCAAACACTTGAGGATTTATAAAAGATAATGTTTTAAGAGCCAGCAAAATCCACTACTACATACACATAAAAAATACCCTCTTATTTCTCCAAATACTTAGAGAACTCATCTACAGAAGGATCACAGTAGGAACTACCCATGTTTGATTGGATAAAATGGTAAAAATCCACCCAAGGAACAGTTCACATATGCAGGTGCATGTGGTTGGGGTGTGTGTGTGTGTGTGTTTCTAGCTTGGTATTCGAGGCAAGGGAGACCCACAAGGAAAACTCCACAGAAACAAGGATACGCCTAAAATCAAAACACATAGAGAGAAATTTTAAACAAAAGCATTCAAGAATTTCATCATTCTGCCTTGACTTGTTCTTTCCACATGTTCATGTTCAATCATACCAGCAACTTCAGAAGTATCAGGCCCATAGCCACCAGGAGAGTTTGTTTAGAAACCATGACGTCACAATGTGGCTTTATTTAATCTACACTTTAATCTCCCACCCTCATAATAAGAACTCGTTATTGCACAGGGCTGCCGTGTGATGAAGTAAGTGTAGCCTGCCTATCTGCCTAACTGAGGTTCTCGTCAGACACCCAGAGAGCTTCTGCCATCTATACACTGAGAACAGTGACTGCCCCAGGGAGGCAGGCAGACAGAGGTACGTGCACAGTGGGTTTGAGATGGGCTTTTGACAGCTGTCAAGTCTCCTGATGCTGGAAGGGACTGGATGGCATTGAAATTAATTCTAATTAGGAAATTTTGATTTTAGGCGTATCCTTGTTTCTGTGGAGTTTTCCTTGTGGGTCTCCCTTGCCTCGAATACCAAGCTAGAAACAGATATAAGGGTATGCATTGTGCACAGAAGTCCCCAAAGAGGGCATCAGATAGACTGAGATGACAGAATAAAAACATAAATCAATATAAATTTCAAAAAGCTATTAGCTGAGTTGTATTTACAAAACAAAGTCAATCACTTATTGCCGATTAGGCATTTTTTTTTAACAACTTCTTAATAATCTGGACAAGGATATGCTAGGACAATCATGGCCAGGAAAGATGATGTTAAATAATAAAACAATATAAAATATTATTAAATTAAGTACATAGCAAAAATTCTATCATTATATAAAATACAGAATATAAATAACAAATTAATATAATAGATAAATAAGCTTAAAAATGGAAAAGTGATAGTAAATCAAAAGTATGTCTCTAAAAGACAATTATCATATGATCTCCCTGATGAGGAAGTTGAGAGGCAACATGGGAGTTTGGGGGGTAGGAAAAGAATAAATGAAACAAGATGGGATCAGGAGGCAGACAAACCATAAAAGACTCTTAATCTCACAAAACAAACTGAGGGTTGGGGGGTTGGGAGGGAGTGGTTGGGTTATGGACATTGGGGAAAGTATGTGCTATGGTGAGTGCTGGGAAGTGTGTAAACCTGGCGATTCACAGACCTGTACCCCTGGGGCTAGTAATATATTATATGTTAATAAAAAAAAAGTATGTCTCTAACAACGTGAAATAATGCTGCAAGCCTTAGATACCTATGAAATCAGAATACTGTAGAAAATAAGGATGTTAAATTAGGAAGGAACTCAGTGTGGATGGAAAACATATTTGTGGTGTTAAAGCATGCCAGGTAATAGCCACAAAACAGGTGAAGGTAGATCAGACCTTAAGATGAGAAATCCTTGGCATCATCTTGGTGCGGGGGAGAGGACAGTTCAGAGGCAGAATTTCAGGTAGAGCTGAGGAAAACTGAAGGTTTGACTAAAGGAAAGGAGAAGGTCAAGGAAAAAGTCTGGTTAAACATGACCCAGTGAAATAAGTAGGGAGACAGGAATCATTGCTGAGTAAAAGATCTATAAAAGGAAATTAGGAAAGATTCCTTTACCTTCAATATTCAACTGATTTCCAAAAAGGCAGCCTATTAAAGTAAGAAATATTTTTGACAAAACAGACAGTGGAGATTTTACTTCTTGGGAAAGGCAGAATGAGACAAAATGCTAAAAGATGGAGTAAGGTTTTATTCTTATTTTATTCTATTTCACTTCGTTTTATCTTATTTTTGTTTACTCAAGCTTACCTAGTACTTACCATGTATCAGGCACCATTTAAAGCATTTTGTAAGCAATAAACATTTTAATCTTTATAACAACTGAGAATGTGCTATTACTAGCCCATTTTACGCAAGGCACACTGAGGCTTGGAAAGATCAAGTGACTTGCCCAAGTTCAGACAGCTAGTAAAAGTGAGGCCAGACACAAGCAATCAGGCTCCACAGTTACTTGAGACCACTATGCTATGCTGACTTTAAAAGCCAAGGAATTAATAAGTGACATATTTAGATTATCTCACTCAATTTCTCAGCTTCTGAATCTTTGAAAGATTTAATAAATATAACATACAGTTCCACACTCTTTAAAAAGGAAAAAAAACCAGGAAATTTGATCTTAAAATATATCCATTTGTCTTTATCACTACACATTGAACCTTAAGGATTCTTTAAAATATTAAATTCGTATTACACAAAAATAAAACAAGGAAGTAGATCGGTGGGAAAGATATATTTTTCTGTTATTCCACAATAATTTTCACACAGAGATCTGATAAGAAAACGACCAGGATTAATGGCCAGGCATAAAATTCTCCCAAGTGTTGAGGGCACATCCCACCAGAACAATGTATGACAGCATTTTAAAGAAGTGTTTGCTGTCACAAAGGCAGAAGCAGGTGCTAATGTTAACATCTCCTGAAAAGCTGTAGTCTAAAAAAATACTGTTCTGTGTTTCCCTACAAACTGCATTTCCCTACAAGATCTTAACTAAAATCACACTTACCTTTAGTCTTAACTACTTATTTTTTGCAGCCTTACCAGTAATGACATTATTTACTCACTTATTCAACAAACATTTATAGAACTCCCATTTAGGCCTCAGATAATCCCAAAATGAATGAGACACTGTTTCCTCTCCTTAAGAAGTCCATTTAGAGATTATGAATTTGAATAAATAATTACAAGGCCATAAGCTTGTGTTAATAGAGGTTCTGATACTATAAACATTAGCATCCTCTTTAAAAAGGTGCTTTTTGTGCTTCTGTTTCAATATGGTGGATTGAGTACATGCATTGTTTCCTCTCTTGACTGAAACCCCACTAAAGTGAGAGTAGGTACCAGATTTTTACTTCTAGCCAAAATGTAATAACAAGGACTTAATTTACCCTCCTACCTAAGACAAAACAGGAGAATGGACAAAAATGTAGGAAACAACAGGACAGCAAGACACTGGATGTTAGCCAATAAAAAAACTAGTGATCCTTGGGGCGCCTGGGTGGCTCAGTGGGTTAGGCCTCTGCCTTCGGCTCAGGTCATGATCTCAGGGTCCTGGGATCGAGTCCCACATCGGGCTCTCTGCTCAGCAGGGGGCCTGCTTCCCTTCCTCTCTCTCTGTGATCTCTTCCCTTCCTCTCTCCTACTGTGATCTCTCTCTGTCAAATAAATAAAATCTTAAAAAAAAAAACAAACTAGTGATCCTTGAGAATAGGGAAACAAATGAGGTGACCCTGTGGTTTCCCAAGCTTACTGCCTGGATGGAGGTTCCAGGTGAACCCAGGTGGAGGGAATGGAATCCGGGAGTTGAGTGGATGTGTGCAAGAAATTGACCTTGGTAGCTAGAGCTTACAGAGGAGTACCAGAGGGAGATCTGCCTAGAGAGAGAACTCCAAGGATCTGAACGTGGTTCTTCTTGAGTATTTGGCTGAGGAAGTAGAAGTGTGTGTCTGGGAAGACACTACCCAAGGCCAGGGGAAAACCTATACAAAAGACAGAGAACAATGCCCATTGCTTACACAGGCCTGGGAATAGTGCCTATTACCAACCACTGAAGTTGGAAAACTTCAAGATTCACAGCACCCTGTGTCTATACACAGAACAGTTTGCCTTAATTGTGGGGAATAATTACCCCCAAACCAAAGACTTCTTTGATCTCACCTAACACATCTTGAAATACTTTTTAAATTTATTTGAGACAGAGAGGAGAGAAGGAGTGTGTGTGTGGGGGGGGGGGGGAGGCAAAGGGAGCATGGAGCCCGATGAGGGGCTTGATCCAATGACTCTAAGATCATGACCTGAGCAAGAATCAAGAGTTGGATGTTTAACCAACTGAGCTACTCAGGCGCCCTTTACCTAATTAAAGCAAATAACAAGATCTAAGATAAAAACTACACTGGATAGGATTATTGGTAGATTAGAGACTGCAGAAGAAAATACTAGTGAATCTGAAGACATGGCAATAGAAAACATTCAGAACAAAAGATCAGGAGAAAGAGAATTTTATAAAATGAGCAGAGCATCTCTGAGCTGTGGGATAACATTAAGTCACTGAATACATGGGAATTTGGAGTCCTGAAATACAGGAAAGAAAGGGCAGGAAAGAAAAAAATGTTGAGGAACTAATGGCTGACAATTTTTTCCAAATTTGATAAAGACAATAAAACCACAGTTCTACAAAGTTTAGTGAGTTCTGAGTACAAGAAACATGAAGAAAGAGACAGCTAGGTATATCCTAACCAACTTGCTTAAAACCAGTGATGGGAAGAAAATCTTGAAAGCACCTTCGGATAAACAGACACATTATACAGACAGAATCAAAGGTTAAGGATTACTATGGTTTTCTAGATAGAAATGATGCATGTGAGAAGACAGTGGAATCACATTTTTTTAAAAAAAGATTTTATTTATTATTTATTTGACAGACAGAGATCGTAAGTAGGCAGAGAGGCAGGCAGAGAGAGAGGAAGGGAAGCAGGCTCCCTGCTGAGCAGAGAGCCTGATGTGGGGCTCGATCCCAGGGCCCTAGGATCATGACCTGAGCCAAAGGCAGAGGCTTTAACCCACTGAGCCACCCAGGTACCCCTGGAATCACATTTTTAAAGTACTAAAAGGAAAAAGAAACTGTCAACCTAAGAATTCTATATTTAGTGAGCCTATCCTTTTTACATTAAAGGGAAAGTAGAGACTCTGAATTGGTTGAGTGTCTGACTGCAGGTGAGTGGCCAGGGGGTCCAACAGCACAGGTGTAGTCCCTTAAGTTAGAGTATCGAGAAGGGGGTATGGCCGCCCACATCTTTCCCTGCAGAGATCTCTACAGCACCCATGCTATGACAGCTACAGCTGACTGGCACATGGAAACAGAGCTAGCTCCAAGATGTTCAGTAGCTTTATGACTGCCCAGAGTAGGAATCTGTGCAAAGCCTCTGGCTGTTAAGAAGACAAATGCTTTGAGTACATTACAGAATTCTTAAATTCAGAAATATTTTATTTTGAAAGAAATGAAATAAATGTCACCAAAACCAATGCCACTATGGCCAACAGCACCAAATCAGGGAGTCCCAAACCCAGGGATTTAATATGCAAAATGGCAATTATACTAGATTGGCATACTTCACATCCTTATACATAAACAATTTACATTCTTAAGATCCCACTCTTCATCATGGAAAGTGTATTTCAAGAGCTGGCTCCCAAAAGATGTTCAGACTTTCTTTTTTCAAGTGAGTTTCATGATCAAATAACATCAACCATAGACACCATCAGGTGTGTTTAGTATGTATGTGTCAGGGTCTATTCAAAGGCTTCATGTGATTTAATCTACATAATAACTCCATGAAATAGATCCTATTATTTTTTAATAGATTTCATTTATTTATTTGAGAGAGAGAGAGTGTATGTGCATCAGCAGGGGGTGAGGGAGGAGGAGAAGCAGAGCTCCTGCTGACCAGGCAACCTGATGCAGGGCTCTATGCCAGGACCCAGAGATCACAACCTGAGCAGAAGGCAGGTTAACTGACTGAGCCACCCTGGCACCCTGATTCTATTATTGTTTTATTTTTATTTTTTTATTATTATTTTCTACATGGGGAAACTGAGACACAGACTGATTAAGCCACTTGCCCAAAGGTTACATAATTTTTAAGTGACAGGGTCAGGGCTTGAACTCAGACAGTGTGACTCCAGAATCCACAAGTTCAACTACTATGTTATGTAGTATATATAAGCACTATAAATAAATACATACTTTATACACACACATATTCTTTAACTACAATGTATACTGCTTAACTCAGGTTTTTAAAAATGGACTTTACTGTTTTTTATTAATTTTAGTTTTAGGGAAAAATTGAACTAAGTCACAGAGTTCCCATGCACCCTCCCACTCCTCACCTATTAACATCTTACATTACTGAGGTACATTTGTTACAACTGATAAGTCATCACTGATGTATTATTAACTGAAGTCCACAGTTTACAGTAGAGTTCACTCTTTGTGTTGTACATTCTATGGATCTTGACAAAGGTGTAATGACATTGTCCATCATTCCAGTACCACACAGAATAGTTAGACTGCCCTAAATATCCTCTGTGCTCTCCCTACTCATCCCTCCATCCCAGCCAGCACTCCTCCATCCCTACCCCAGCGAAGACCGATCTTTTTACTGCCCCCTAGCTTTGCCTTTTCCAGAATGTCATATAGTTGGAATTATATAGCATGTAGCCTTTTCAGTTGGCTTCTTTCACTTAGCAGTGTGTTTCAGGGTCCTTTGTGTCTTTCTGTTGCTTGATAACTCATTTCTTTTTATTGCTGAATAATATTCCATTGTTGAAAGTACCACAGTTCGTTCATCTATTCACTGCTGAAGAATTAGAGAAAGGAGGTTCCACATCAAAGAATATCATTTTGGATGAAGAATGTCATTGTATAATGATAAAACGTTTAATTCATCAAGAGCATATAATAATCACATACCATAAATGTCTATGCACCTAATAACAGAGCTTCAAAATACAAGAGACAAAACTAGTATAATTGTAAGAAGAAACAGACTAACCATAAATGTAGTCAGAAATTTCATTACTCTTGTCTCAATGATATATAGAACAAGTAGACAGAAAATCAATAAGGAAATAGAAGATCTAAATAACTTTATCAAACAACTTATTTACTGACATTTATAGAACAATTTCACACAACAGCAGAATACACATTCTTTTCATGAGCATATGGACATTTACAATAGACCATATTGTGGGCTATAAAAAAAAGTCTCAGTAAATTAAAAAAGATTCTAGTCACACAAAGCATATCCTATGATCATAATGGAATTAAATAAAAAAACAAGCAACAGAATAGTCCCTGAAGAATCCTTAAATATTTGGAAACAAAATAACATACTTTTGAATATCTCATGGGTCAAAGAGGAATTGGAATTTAGAAAGTATTTTTAACTGGATGAAAATTAAAATAACATGGGATTTGGAGAATGCCACTAAAGCAGTATGGAGGGGGAAATTTATAGCACCAGCTACCTATATGAGAAAAGAAGAAAAGTCAGATTTCCCTGTAAAATGCTTAAAAAAGCAAGAGCAAATTAAACTTAACTATGTAGAAGGAAGGAAATAATAAACACAGGAAGATAAGACAATAGAAAAAAGAATAAAAATAACAGAAAAAGTCAATGAAACCAAAAGCTGGTTCTTTGAAAAGATCAATAAAAATGATAAGCCTGTAGTCAGTCTTATCAAGACAAAAAGAAAAAGAAGACAGAATTGCAGATAATAGGACCAAGAGAAGTGACACCACTATACATTCTACAGAGAATAAAGAGATAGTAAAGGGAATATTGTGAAGACCTTTATGCCAACAAATTTGATAACTTAGATGAGATGGACAAATTCTTTGAAAGACACAAATTATTACTAAAATTCACTCAGGAAGAAACAGATAACCTGATAAATAGTCCTATATCTACCAAAGAAATTTGTATTTAGAAAATAATCTTCCATATATACTATGGAATATTATGCCTCCATCAGAAAGAATGAATACCCAACTTTTGTATCAACATGGACGGGACTGGAAGAGATTATGCTGTGTGAAATAAGTCAAGCAGAGAGAGTCCATTATCATATGGTTTCACTTATTTGTGTGGCATAAGGAATAACACGGAGGACATGGGGAGATGGAGAGGAGGAGGGAGTTGGGAGAAACTGGAGGAGGAGACAAACCATGAGAGACTGTGGACTTTGAGGAACTAACTGAGGGTTTTGGAGGGGAGGAGGGTGGGAGGTTGGGTGAGCCTGGTGGTGAGTATTATGGAGGGTACGTATTGCTTGGAGCACTGGGTGTGGTGCATAAACAATGAATTCTGGAATGCTGAAAAGAAATTTAAATAAATAAATTTTTAAAAATAATCTTCCATGAAGAAAACTCCGGGCCAGATGACTTCACGGGTGAATTATATCAAATATTAAGGAAGAAATAATACCAAGTCTACACAACTCTTCTAGGAAATTGGAATAGAGGAGATATTTTCCAGTTTATTGTATGAGCTCAGTATTGCCCTAATACCAAAACTAGACAAGGACATTGCCAGCAAAGGAAACAGACCAATATCCCTCATGAACCTACAAAATTTCAGTATATCAAATCCAACAACACATAGAGAGACAAAGAAGGTTTTTATCCCAGAAACACAAAGTTAGCTTAACATTTAAAAATCAATCAGTGTAATTCATTGTATTAATAAGTTGTAAAGAAAAACTACATGGTCATCTTAATAGACGCAGAAAAGGCTTTGATAAAATCTAACATACATTCCTCTTTTTATTTATTGTTTTAATTTTTATTCCAGTATAGTTAATATACAATGTTACATTGATTTCAGGTGTACAATACAGTGATTCAGCAATTCCTTACATGGCCCAGTGCTCATCACAAGTGTACTCCTTAATCACCATCACCTATTTAACTCAAGGGCCACTCCCCACCCTTCTGGTAATCGTCAGTTTATTCTCTATAGTTAAGAAACTCTTCCTTGCTTTGTCTGTCTCTTCCTTTCCCTTTGCTCATTTGTTTTGTTTCTTAAATTTCACATATGAGTGAAGTCATATGGTTTTTGTCTTCCCCTGACTGACTGACTTGGCTTAGCTTTATACCCTCTAGCTCCGTCTATGCTGTAGCAAATGACAAGATTTCATTTTTTAAATGGCTGCATAGTATTCCATTACAGATACACACCGCATCTTCTCTATTCATTCATCAGATGATGGATAGTAGGACTGCTTCCATGCCTTCTTATTGTAAATAATGCTGCTATAAACATAGGGTGCTATAATCCCTTTGAATTAGTGTTTTTGTATTTTTTCGGGTAAATACCCAGTAGTGAGATAACTGAATGGTAGGATGGTTCTATTTTTAACTTTTTTAAAAAAGATTTTACTATTTATTTGCAAGCAAGAGAGAATGAGTGGGGGATCGGGGTAGAGGGAGATGGAGAAGAAACTCCCTGCTGAGCAGGGAGCCCAAGGTGGGGCCCCATACCAGGACCCTGGGATAAACATCCTGAACTGAATACAGATGCTTAACCAACTGAACCAGCCGGGTGCCCCTATTTTTAACTTTTCGAGGAACCTCACTGTGTTCCGGAGTGGCTGTACCAGTTTGCATTCCCACCAGCAGTGCAAGACGGTTCCTTTCTCTCCAACTCCTCACCAACACTTGTTTCTTAAGTTGTTGATTTTAGCCATTCTGATAGGTGTGATGTGATACCTCCTTGTAGTTTTGGTTTGCATTTCCCTGATGGTGAGTGTTGTTGTGCACCTTTTCATGTATCTGTTGGCCCTCTGTATGTCTTCTTTGGAGAAATGTGTTTATGTGTTCTGTCCATTTTCAATTGAATTGTTTTTTGGGTGTTGAGTTGTATAAGTTTTTTATATATTTCAAATTACATTCCTGATAAGAGTTCTCAAAAAGGTAGGAATTAAAAGGAAACACCTCTAATATGAAAAAGGGCATCTACCGAAAACATATGCTAGCATCATACTTAAAGGTAACAGACTGAATGTTTCCCCACAAGATCAGAAACAAGACAAAGATGTCCACTTCTACCACTTCTATTCAACAGTGTCCTTGGGTTTCTAAGTCAATGGATGAAGGAAAAGAAATAAAAGGCCAGACTGGAAAGGAAGCAGTAAAATTGTCTTTATTTACGGATGACAGGATTGTCTATGTAGAAAATTCAAAAGAATGTACAAAAATGCTACTATATGGTTTTCACTTATTTGTGGAACATAAGGAATAACATGGAGGACACTAGGAGAAGGGAAAAATGAAGGGAGAGAAATTGGAGTGGGAGGTGGACCATGAGAGACTATGGACTCAGGGAAACAAATGGAGGGTTTTAGAAGGGACGGGCGGTGGAGGGACGGGTGAGCCTGGTGATGGGTATTAAGGAGGGCATGGATTGCATGGAGCACTGCATGTTATACGCAAACCATGAATCATGGACCACTACACGAAAAACTAGTGATGTACTGTGGGGTGAGTAACATAACACAATAAAAAAAAATGCTACTATAACTAATATGTGCGTTTAACAAGGTTGCAAGATGTGGTATCATTATGTAATTCCCATTATATTTACATATGGTAAAATGAATACTTGGAAATTAAAATGTAAAAAGATACTGTTGCTAACAGCATCAAAAAATATGAAATACTAAGAAGTTACTGGGCATAACTGAACTGATATCGTTTTAAAAGTCAGGAATACTTGGGCATAAATCATGTATACATCATTACAAAATTTCAGAACCATAAAAATAAAGGATCCTGAAAGTTTTCACGGGGACAAAACAGATCGCCTGTAGAGGATTGAGAATCAGATTGGCATTAGACTGCTCAACGGCCAAAACATAATGAAGCAAGAGGAGAAGGGGAGGGTGATGTTATTAGTTACATTCTCATCCAACACAGCAAGAAGTAGCTAGACATTGTTTAAAGGTGGCGAAAGACCAAACAAAAGTAGGAGCATATTCTATAGAAATATGGAGCTTACCACCAGAGGGCCTACAAATAGAATGGGCTAAAATTGGCTGCCTCTGGGAGTAGGACTTTACGGGGAGGAAAATGGGGTAGGAAATAAATACCATGGACACATGATGACATCTGAACCCAAAGCAAGGTAAGTAGACTCTAACGTCGCATGGATGCACTTTTCAAAGTATGGCCATGACATCTGTCACTGCTGGTTTCCAGTTGTTTTCTTCTTCTTCTTTCTTTTTTTTTTTTTTTTAAAGATTTTATTTATTTATTCGACAGAGAGAGATCACAAGTAGGCAGAGAGGCAGGCAGAGAGAGAGAGAGAGGAGGAAGCAGGCTCCCTGCTGAGCACAGAGCCCAATGTGGGACTCGATCCCAGGATCCTGAGATCATGACCTGAGCCGAAGGCAGCGGCTTAACCCACTGAACCACCCAGGCGCCCTCCAGTTGTTTTCTTCTTAAAATAAGCATCAATTCCACGGAATACATTTCCCCATCCTTCCTACTCTCCCTCCTCCCCACCTTCCTCTCCCTGTGAAAAACAGCATTTACTGGGAGTGACTCTGACGGAACCATTCTTACTTGTGAGGCTCACTGGTCTAGGACCAAGCAAAACCCAGCAGAGTAATGACCTCACACTCACAAAAGCCTGCAGGCGCCCAAAGGGCTGTATAGTCAATCAATTCAACTGAAGGTGATGTATTCAATCAATGGCACTTTAAGGGGAGATAGGGCAAAGCCTGTGTTTTGGAAGAACAGGCAACTTGGCCTCAGAATTATTAGGAAAACAACTAGGGACATATCCTGCACTCTCTCTTAGACTAAGCAGACTCTACTCCACTGGGATACTCCAATCCATTGGCCATACCACTATGATCCTGAATGTGGGATAGTGGTGATTCCCGACATGATTTGGGGCAGCACAGCCTCAGACCTCATTTCAATCCTCTCTCCATTCTATTTACACCAAAGAGAAAATCTTAGTTTGGTACTATTATGTATTTAACACCTTTTTCCTCTTTGTAATAGTTGGCTAAATCTCCCCCTCTGTAAAATCTTTATTTATTTATTTTTTACTTTCTTTTTAAAAATATTTTTAAATGAACACATAAGGTATTATTTGTTTCAGGGGTACAGGTCTGGGAATCATCAGTCTTACACAATTTACAGCACTCACCATAGCACATACCCTCCCCAATGTCCATAAACCAGCGACCCTATTATTCATTTATTTTTAAAAAGATTTTACTTATTTGAGAGCGAGAGCCGAGTTGGCGGGGTGTGGGATGGGCAGAGGGAGAGGGAGAAGCAGATTCCCTGTTGAGCCGGGAGACTGATGACATGGGGTTTCAACCCAGGACTCTGGGTCATGACCTGAGCCAAGGGCAGATGCTTAACTGACTGAGCCACCCAGGCACCCCTCCCCCCTTTTTAAATAAAGAGTTTTTTCTACTTATCTATTTATTTATTTGAGAGAGAGAAAGGGAGAGCATGAGCAGGAGGAGGGGCAGAAGGAGAGGGAGAATCTCCAGCAGACTTCCGACTGAGGGGAGCCAGGTTCCATCTCACAATCCTGAGATCATGACCTGAGCGGAAGTCACAGAGTTGGACTGAGCCACTCAGGCACCCCAGCTAAATCTCCCCTTTTAACAACAGCTCGTGGGCCACAGGTGCAGAGTATTTCCCTAGTACGCAATTACTGTGTTTGTGTTTATTTTCACGGTTATGATCTATTTTACATATGACAAGTAAAACAACTGTGGTAATGATAAAGGTTAAATTTATCCTTTTCAATAAATTTATTTACAATCACAGAATAGGTGATTTAAGAAGAGTATTAAGTAAATAACAGCACAGGAGGAAAGTTATTATGGCAATATTTGTAAAGGTGGTTTTCAAATCACTGAAGTTTCAGAGACAGCAGTCTAACCAAAGTTCTGTCTTGGTTTAGCCTCCTTTACATGTCTCCTTGCAGGACAGTGGAACACAGAGGGAAGAATGGCCTCCTTTAGGCTGGATACCAGCAGCATTTTCTGGGTGAGAAACTCTGAATTTGTGCATGCTTTTTAATAATCTCCCAATTAAATGCAACTGTTGTGAGATATATCCCAATTTGAAGTGCACAATAAAACCCAGAATACAGCCTTGGGAGTCATGGGCCCATAGTTTCTGAAAAGTAGATGGCAGGTAAACTGCTGAGTTGGGTTTTTTCCCCTTCCCAATTATAGCTTTAAAAAAAAAAACACGTAACCTCCCACATATAATTGCGCTTGCCATCCCCATAAATACGCTCCCTCAAACTTTAAACCCTCAACCTAGATAAAAATGTGGAGGAAAAGTCGCACATCCCAGGTAGGCGGCTGCAAACGGATTTTAGTAGCAATTACGCTTTCCTTCCCACACGAGCCTCGCCTAAAGCTATGAATGGTGGATGGCAACAAGGTCATCCAACCTCTCCTGGATATGATTAGTTGGAAAAGGAACCAGTGTACCATGTGGTCAGGAGGATAATCACAGCATGTTGACAAGGAAATTTGGGGAAAAGAAGAGAAAGATTGAGAAGAAAGAGTGATGCATGGCTGGGTCAGTTGGTTAAGCATCCGCCATTAAACAACTAGACAGATTGTGCTCAGGTCATGCTCCCAGGAAGAATCCCTGCTCGGCAGGGAGTCTGCTTCTCCCTCAGACCCTGTCCCTGCTCATGGTTTTGCTCTCTCTGAAATAAACAAACAAACAAACAAACAAACAAATAAATAAAATCTTTAAAAGAGAGAGAAAAAAGAAATCTAAGTAAAAACCAATGGTGACAAAAAGATAGCATAAACAAATTTAAATGAAGGCCACGGTCTGAGAGATAGCGATGTATCTGGCAGATAATAGATTACAACACAGTGTGTGTGTATATATAGATATACACATACATCACACACACACACATATACACACTGTGTATATATATGTCCATATATATACATACACTCACACACACACATACATATACTGTGTATATATATATATATATACACACATATATACATATATATAACAAGTGGCTTAATCTCATTAGTAATGAGAGAAATAAAATAAAAAGACACCATTTTGCATGCTTTCAAGTCAGACATTTTAATGTCTGATAATACAGGGGAGGATGCAGAGACATGTAAACCCTCCTACTTTGCTGGTGGAATGTAAATTGGTGTCTCCAGTTTGGAGAGCTCCCATTAAACCACAAAATGTGCATGTTATGTGGCCCAGCGATCCCGCCTGCAGGTATGAACCCAGAGGAGCATTCTTGTGTGCAAGAAGTCACAGACTACTGCAGCATTTTTCATAGCAGAAAATTGGAAAAACAATTAAATGTGCCTGTCTAAGATAAAAGTGAAATAACTACAGCATAGGCACACCATGAAATATCATGAAGCAATTAAAACAAATGAAGTAGATCTGTATGGGTTAACATGGAAAGATCTCCAGGAAATATTAATGAGTTAAAAAAAAAAAAAGCAGAAAGATATACAGAATATTATACCAATGTAGGGGGAAAAAACCTTTTTAAGAACAATCCTATCTAGTTTAATGTTATTGATTTGCAGGCATTGTGCTTAAATGTACATAAGACATTTCCAAGGATGCAGACTAAACTGAGCCTGGTTGCTGAAATGGGGTGTGGAGGTATTAGGTATTAGGGAATCCATATTGGTGGTCAGGATCCAAGGGGACTTTAACTTCTCTGTAATGTCTTAATTTTTTCAAGGAGCTGATATTTATGTGTTACTTGAGTAATCTAGATAATACAAAAAAAAAAAAAAACGTTTAAAAGAATAACAGTAATGCTCTGTAAAAGACACAGAAGAGAGAGAAATCAGCCAAGCAATAAAGAGTGCCTATTATCCTACTGAAATGCATAAGAACATCAAGTGTCTTAAATTCATCACAGGGAAGGCTGTCCATGTGGGGTTCCCCTCCCTTTGTAAAGGAGTCCTCTCCGTGACCTTGCAGGCTCCCAGGCTTCTGGGCCATGTCTCCCTCACTCAAGGTGACTAAGTTTGCAACCTTGGCAGCAAGACTTAAAGCCAGTCTAAGAGCCCTTGATTGGAGGAAACACAAAATGAAAATATGCACATGGCGTGAAGGCATCTTTCTCTGCTCTTTTATTAAATTGTTATATCCTCATGCAGCACTTCAGCAGGCAAAATCAAGTCCCCTAATGTGGTTTCCTTGCAATAATACTGTAAAACAATACAAAATGGCAATACCTCCACCATTTGTTAGGGTGGAGGTCTCAGATCTGCAGTGCTTTTCTCAAGAACCATCACTTGGTCAAATGCAAAGCTATTAGAAAGTAGAGCCTCTTCCTAAATGTCTTGAAATTCATGTCCTTTTTAATTGCCTGGAATTTGTGTCACTCGTGTGAAGAAGCTATAAACATACACAATCATAAAAACGCATTTAGACACCCTGAACAAAATCAATGCCATATTATTTTAGTTTATTATTCCTTGTAGAGTTCACACTGGTCTTCCTACTTTGATATTTATTTATACCAAAGAAGCGAAAGAACATAAATGCCACACTTGGGATAAC
Source organism: Mustela nivalis (assembly GCF_964662115.1). Lineage (NCBI taxonomy): Eukaryota > Metazoa > Chordata > Mammalia > Carnivora > Mustelidae > Mustela > Mustela nivalis. The sequence goes on from NC_139037.1 coordinate 33,142,698, forward strand.
GCTAATGCTAGAATTGAGTAGAATACATACAGCTTCTGCCTTAATTTAAAAAACTAAAGCAGTCTTTATGAATCAACCTCACATAATACAGGACAAAACTGAAGGTCACTGTATTATTCATTTAAAATGGCACTGATAAAGATTAAAATTAAGGTTCATGAGATTTGAAGAACTGTTAGTTTGCATAAATGGCTTCTTCCTTCTTAACAGGGCATGAAGGAGTGGGGGAAATGATAAATAGCATAAGAAAGAATATACTTTTTTTTTTTCTCCCCCTGGGCTTTGTTATTCTTCTCTCTTTGGAACCTCTAAGCTCTTTATTCAAGAGGTCCTCTGCTATTCACAACTTTGCTGCTCTTATGAAAAATTAATGATTGCTTTCTCTTCAACAGAAAACTGCCTTATTTTGCAGAAGATTAACAAAGAGGACTTGGTGCAGAAGTGAGTCCCTCAGCAGGAGAAGCTTCTCTCACACCAACCCATTTATGGCTGAGGGAAAATAGCCCCGTTAGTTCAAGGATAGCAGGTAAATAGATGGTGTGCAGCCTAGTACAGATTGTAGAATAATGACTACATCCTCCACAAAAGGGACGTGCCAACAGAACCAGCCTGCCCCCAATGGCAGGCTGACCCCATACCCTGCCCACTGACTTCTTTACGCAGCACACGCTGTGTTTGCAAGCTATTGTGTGGTAGGCGGATTTTCTGCTAGGGGGTTAACAGGTGACAACAGTTATCCCATATGCAATAGCAAGAAAAAAAAAAAGAGAGGATGCTTTTAGATAAGCTGCCAATGCTCAGAAAACACTTCTGAAAACATCATAGGTAGGATTGCATCATTCTTGAATGGAGGAGCTGCGGGGAGGGGGTAAGCTTGTTTCAGAATGATTTACCAAGGTAAGGAGAGTGTGTAGATTGCCAACATAAAATCATTCGAGTTCGTATCCTGTTATATGTGTACATCAGTCTTCATTTTAATATCCCGCTATTGTCGTCAAAGGAATTTCTGGTGAATTCCACTTTCACCATTTGAAATCTTGTATTTTTCTATCACTTTACATGTTAATTTCACTCAATCTTTAAGGATAGCATCTCCTTTATAGTTGAAGAAATTGAAGCGTTGGGAAGGTTGTGTCAATTACCAGTCAGTTAGTGGGGGGTGTCGAGTCTCAAATTTAGCTCTTGTCACTCCAGACCCAGCGCTCTATGGTCAGCTGGTGGGAAGGGCGTCCACAACCAGGCATGCAGTCGGTGGGGGGGGGGGGACACATGACACTGTGGGCAGAACAAAGGGTTCACCAAGCTGCTCTAAATACATATGAATGAGTGAATTCAATTGATCCACCATTTGGTATTCCTATTGCCTTGGCCTTCATGGAGCTTACAGACAACTGAGGGAGGGAGAAGTGAACAGATATTTATACCAAACAATTGTACAATAATGCTTGTGAAGGGCCAGACTTTGGAGATGTGGTTCAAAGTTTTATCTTCCGTGTTTCGGTTTTTAAATTGTTTGATTTTATGTGTTTGGAATAGGCAAGCCCTGAGCTTGGGGGAGTGAAAAAGGTGTCACAGAGAATCTATAGAAGCGTTCTGGGTTAATCGATGCTCCCAGCAGTTTTTGTATTTGTACATTTTCTGGTATCACTAATGGCCTGTCGCACGACAGTTAGGGGAATTAGCTGCTCTTCAGCTTGAATATAGTTTCCAGAGAGCACTAAATCTACAATGTGTTTCCTCATTTATAAGGATCTTGTAAGATCTGAGAAACAGTGACTGCCAGCATCTATTATGTGCTTGCCCTGTGCCAATTACGACTCTGGGCTGCTCTGATGTGTGATGATGCTTATCCTTCATACCAGTCCCATGACCAGTGCTATCATTACCCCCATTTTATGGAGGAGGAAACTGAGAAACACAGAACAAAAGTGGCTTGCCAAAGGTTTTTGTTTAGTAAGTGGTAGTGCTGGGATTCAAAGCTGGTGGACTGGCTCCAGCCTACTATGATTTCTGTCTGAAAAGAGACATTATTTCAAATGTTTTTAAAATAGTCTGAAATTATTTGCAGCACAATTATAGGTGGCAGATCTCAATAACTAGAAAAAGCCAGGAAAAAGAGTCCTGAATAAATGCTTTCAAAGGGTATACAATAAAAGGCAAAATCAATTCTTACCTTAAAATCTATTATAAGGATTTTACCACAGTCAACATTTTATTATTAGATATTAAAAAATCATTACCACAACAACACAATATTCAAGACAATATAAAAATGAACTCTGTTCCTTAAGGAAAATGCTATAAATATGCACAGATAATATTTTTCTCCCAAAAATGACAATCAGTCCATAAATCATCAAGTCATACACATCGGTTTTCATCTCTTTTCCTAGAACTTAACACATGAAGACTTAGTAAAATTTGTAATCAGTTCAGCAGGAATGAGAGAAGCCTATTAGAGTCTAAGATTTAAAATGTGTGTATGACAGAATAAATCACAAAAAGGTTAAAAGACAAGTTATAAATGAGGAGTAGATACCTGCAGCATATCTAGGAAACAAAAGATTAACCAGAAGTTATAAAGAACTCCTATAAATCAATAAGATAAACAACTCAACAGAAAAAAAAAAGCATAAATGACATATTTAAGGATTTCACAGAGGAAATGTGAGCAGCCAGTAAATAGGGAAGGATGGAGAACCGCACTAATAATTAGGGAAACACAAATTGAAATCACAATAAGCTACGTTTTTCAGATGGGCAAAACTTTTAAGTTGGCCAGTATCAGATGCTGGTGTAAGTGTAGGAAAAGGAATGCTTTTATACACTCCTAGTGGGATTGTATATGGAGGTATTGTAGAAGTACCCAGTAAATGGGAAAATGAATAAATTCTATGATCTTATGATGTTTGTCCCAGAGATGCACTAGGGGGGATGGTCACTGCAGTATTCTCTGAAATACACTGGACATAAATATCCATCAGCAAGGAAATGGGTAACTAAATGGTGGGATGTTTATATGATGTAATAGGGACACCAATTTAGATTTAAATTAGTAAAATTTTACAAAGCTCAAAAACCATAATAAGTGAAAAAAGCTGCAGGACAGGATTGTTGATATAAATATCAAAAAACCCACACAAAAATATTATGTATTTCCAAGAGTTTGCATACACACACACAGACACACACACACACACACACACACAGTTGACCTCTGAACAATGCGTGGGTTAGAAATGCCAAAAATAGTAAAAAATCCACATATAACTTTTCACTCCCCCAAAACTGTACTAATAGCGTACTGTTGACCAGAAGCCTCACCACTAACAGTCGACTAACACTTACTTTGTGTGTTATATGTATTATGTATTATATGCCTATGTATGATATGTTGTATTCTAACAATAAACTAAGCTAGAGAAAAGAAAATGCTATAAAGAAAGTCACAAGAAGAGTAGATACATTTACAGTATTCTACTCTATTTATTTTTAAAAACTGTGTATAAGTGGATGATGCAGTTCAAGACAATGTTGTTCAAGGGTCAACTGTATACACACATAAACATATGCAAACACATATACACACATACACACATATACATATATGTACATATACATGTACATATATGTATCTCTCTCTCTCTCTCTCTATATATATATATGTATGTAAAATGACTGGAAGGATATATACCAAATTCAGATTACTGTGTATTTCTGAAGAGTTAAGGCAAGGGGACTGTAGTTGGAGGGACACACAAAGGGAGATTTAACTCAATGAGGTTGTTTTTCTTTTCTTTTTTTTTTAAAGTAAGAAACCTATATAACATAACTTATATAACTCTTAAATAAAATTATATAATTTAAAAATACTATAAACATTAAAAAAGACTAAATCAAATATGCCAGCAATTAACTCCAGATGGTGGAAATACATCTATTTGTTCTTTTCCTTTTTAAAAAAAACTTTCATATTTTTTCAAATTTCAAAAATAAAAAAATGTAATTTAAAAATCAATAGAATAGTAACCTATACTTTTCAGCTGAACCTGCAGTGTTACACTCTACCTCTTGTCATTAGCTCTTTGTTATTACTATTTTTTTTTTTTAACAAACTTTGGCTCTTAAATAGGACAACTTAGGATCAGAACACTTTGATCCTCCATTTTTTTCAACAAAAGGGAACATGATGTGTTTGGATTTTTTTTTTTTTTTTTTGCTTCTTTGAGAGAGTTTTGAGATCAGAAAGCTATATGTTTCATTAAATCATGGGTGACACTTTGGAAGATGAGCTCATGGGTTGCAGCATTTCATGGAATTCCACAAAAATTCCACAAAAATGTCCACAAAAAAGTAAATTCCATAAAAATTTGAATAATAGTTGCAACAGAGCGTTGAATAACTCTTTGCCACTCTGCCAGTCAAAACCGACATGCGCTATAGTATAGCTGTTCAGAGTTCAGCTGTCCAAGACAGTAAGGAAAGGCTCTTATTTAATTAGAAATTAAAATTAATTGAAAGTAAATAAAATTTAAAATACAGTTCCTCACACACACTAACTAAATTTCAGATGCTTATGCGGCTAGAGGCTACCTTATTGGACTGTTCAGATATGGAACATGTCCTTCATGGCAGAAGGTTCTATCAGACAGCACTAATATAGAGCACGGGTTCCAGATTTCCCAATTCTACTACTTATGAACTACCTGGCCATAAGCCAATTTCTTGATCTATTTTACCTCTGCCTCACTTGTAAAGTGAGGAAAAACATAACACCCTCTTCACGGGCTTGTTGTAAGGATTAAAGTGTAGAGCTTATATTAACATAATCATCATATAAATAGGAAGCTATTCTTTTCTTTCAGCTGTCTGACTGATGGTAGGAAAATGCCACAAGGGTCTTATCATGTATCACTTCCAGAGCATCAGGAGATGGCAGAGGAAAAGCAATGTTCTAGTCAGACGGAGAAGGTCTTTATTCACCAGTGGGCTCAACAGTCAGCGTGGCTCTGAATGTTTTCCTAACACTGGGGCATAGTTTGATAACCTTTTCTGCTGTAACTCAAAAAAATTTTCATTCATTCATTCATTCATTCACTCAACAAACATTTATTGAGTTCCTGTTCTATGTCTGACGCTGTTCTAGGTTTTGGGCTGTATCCGTGAACAGAATAGATAAGGATGTCTACCCTTCTAGAACGTATATTCTAATGTAAAACATAAACAATAAGCATGATACATAAATTGATTATATTGCATGATAGAAGGTTAAAAAAAGGTACTATGGAAAAAGTAGAGGAGCTACAGGAAACCTGAAGTTGGGGTCAGGTTATAATTTTTAACAGGGAAGGGTAGGGCTCACCTAGAAGGTGTCATCCGAGCAATTACTTAAAGGAGGTAAGAGAGTGGGCACTGCAGATATTAGAAGAAGTAACAATAGCGTGCCAGGCAGAGGTAAGAGCTGGTGCAAGGGCCCTGAGGTGGGAGCACAGCAGAGGCTGGGGTGGAGCAAGTAAGGAGGAAAGGGGTAGGAGAAAGCTCAGAGCTGGGTGATGAGAAGGAGGTCCGCTGGGCATTGTGAGGACCTGGGCTTCCACTCGGACTGAGATGGGATCCTCTGGATGGTTCTGAGCTTGCTCTGAAGGCTCATGATGACAATTGTATTGAGAACAGACCACAGGGGTGAAGGGTGGAAGTGGGGACAAAGTGAGGAGGTCCCTGAAAGAACCTCTGCAGCAGGGAATGATGGTCTTTGGGTCATGGTAGTAGCAGTGGAGGTGGTAGGAAGTGGTCAGATTTGGGGTTTTGAAATTACATTCCAACAGGTTAGATGTGGCGCTTGAACAAGAGTAGTGAGAATCTGTTGCAGTCTGTATAAAACTTGTGTGCTGTCCTTATTTGATACTTTGAACAAAAAGCCCAATCCCAAGACTTGTATTTGTTACTAGGAGGTAACTGCCAGGAGACAGTAAGTAAAAACAACAGCGGGGAGAAGAGTGCTGATCATCTGCTCCTGCTTATCTGAAAAGAGGGAGGAATACACATATGCAGGCATTTCCTCATATTAAAAAAGTGAAAGGATAAATCATATTTTTAAATGGTTATTTATAGGGAGAAAGGGGGAAGAAAGCACGGGGAAGGTAGACAGTAAATATACTTAATTTTGTAGATTTGACTTTGCAACCATGTAAATATTTTTATAATTATAAAATAAAATTACAAAATTATTAAAAATTTAAAGCAAAATAATCATGAATATATTTGGGAGGACAGTGACACAGATAAAGACTATTCTAAGTGACTCTAAAACACAATAATTTATGTCTCTGGTGGGATATACCCTAGAGAAAAAGAGAAAAAAACTTAGCTGTTTTCATTAATCATACTGGTGATAGTAGTTTTTGTATAATTAATCTGAGGCTGATTGTGTGTAGTGTGGGACATAGCAAATTAGTAATTACATCAGGGTTATTCAGAACTGGGATTTTTGGCATAAAAGGAGACACTTCATGGTTGTAAGATCCATAAAGTAAAGTAAAAACACTTATTGGGGCACCTGGGTCACTCAGTTGGCTAAGTACCTGACCCTTCATTTCAGCTCAAGTCATTATCTCAAGGTCATGAGATTGAACCCCACATTGGGCTCCAAGCTGGGAGTTGAGACAGAGATTCTGTCCCCCCACCCCCCCGCTCCTCCTCCTCTGCTCATGCATGTACATATACTCTCTGAAACATAAAACCAAAAAAAAAAAAAAAAAAAAAAACCTCACTGTTGTCTTGAATTTGAATTGGATATATCAGAATGAATTCATCACTTTAAAAACAAAACAAAACAACCAACCCACACATTTTCTACCTTTGTCCACTGCAAACAGTAACCAAAACAGAAGCAATGACCTTCTATCCAGAAGCTTCTACCCACTTACTATCCAGATTTTGTGGTCTCCAAAAAAACACTCCCCATTGAAAAGAGCTTAAGAGAATTAGCTGCTTCCAGATCTGGGGCAGAATGTATATAAGATGAGCCTGGAACATACCAGAAAGCAAAGAAGCTATCAAAGAGAATCAGTATGATGTCTAAAGAATTCCAGAGCCAACTTGAAAATCCACTGGGCAAAGAAAGAACAATTTAAACATCAATAAATACAATAATTTCAATTGAAGTTATATATTTAAAATAATATGCAAAACATATCTAACACAAAGACTCTTAATAATATTCACAATTATTTTATACTATTATAATAGTAACCAACACAATGTTCATTGGTTTACCTTTGGAAGACGTAAGGGAAATAACTCATTATCTTGACACTGGTATGTAAAGGAAAGAATAAAAGACCCTCTCCTACCTTTCCTATATGAATTAGGCTCCAAGGCAATCAAATGAGTAAAGAGGGATTTTTTCTTTAGAGAATATTTCAGTTAATAAAAGAAGAAACAACAGAATTAGAATATTGCCATTTTTGTAGTCCTAATAAATGAATAGATATAAGCAATAATTGTCAATGGCTGTTAATATCACAAAAACAGGGACTGTAAGACCTTGCAAACTTCCTGATGAAGGTATAAAATACCACCTGTGAAATAGTCTTGCTACCCACCCCCTCCCGGAGGCAACAGCAACATCACTACTGTAAATGATGAAGTCAATTCATGGAAATGGAGGAGACGGAGAAACAAGATGGACAACACCAAGAGGGGGCAGTGGAATCCTGACACTGTTGGGCAAACACCCAGATTTTTTCAGCAACAATGCAACAGCCACCAAACCAGAAAAATGATGATGGAGGATTAAAGAGACATAGCAAATGAATTCAGTACCGGGCTAACTTAGATCCCAGCCCAAACAAACCTACAGCAATCAGAAATAAGATACCTGCTTCCTAAAAAAAGACCATCAGGAAAAAGTGAACACTAAATGTATATCCAATGATACAAAGACACTATTAATTTTTTGTTGTATTCTTTTCCTGGTAATGTTTGTTAGGAGTGATAATGTTATAGAGGCACAGGCTAGAATAGTTACAGAGGAAATGATAAGATGCCCTCGGTTTACTTCAAAATAATCCATTGTGTGCTGGGGGTGCTGGGAAGTGGGGAGGAGGATGGGGACAGGGATATAAGGGAGTAAAAATAAGACTGGAACCAGAGTTAAAATTTACTGAATTTGGGTGATCAGCATGTGAATATTTTTTCCTTATAATTTTGCTGTTGTAGCTGCCTCCTCTGATAAGAGGGCATAGCCCTCTGGATTCCACCCGTCTTCTCATTCCCATATTCACTCTACCAGCAATACCAAAAACCCTACATGAGGAGTATTTTTTTTTAAGATTTTATTTATTTATTTGACAGAGAGAGATCACAAGTAGGCAGAGAGGCAGGCAGAGAGAGAGAGAGGAGGAAGCAGGCTCCCTGCTGAGCAGAGAGCCCGATGCGGGACTCGATCCCAGGACCCTGAGATTATGACCTGAGCCGAAGGCAGCGGCTTAACCCACTGAGCCACCCAGGCGCCCCATGAGGAGTATTTTTGAGGCCTCCTTCATTCCATTCTCCCAGCTACGACCCTAATTTCAACCACTACCACCTCTCAGCTGGTCCACGTCGACTTTCTCTAAGCGGATTCCATGTCGCATTCTACAAAGTAAGTATAGAGAAAGTAACTGTGTTGATACATTTGGCTGGGGCTTCACACCAGTGTTGACAAGAGCGCGATTTAATGGTGAGGAGGAGTTGACCGGACAAGATGGGGAGGGTATTCCCTGGGAACAGCAGAAGTATGAGGGTCTCCATCAGCCCCACTGGTGTAGGGATACTGAGCAGCTCAGTGTGACTGCAGACAAGAAGCAAGGACACATAAGCCTGGGAATGACAGATGACAAGGGATGAGTTCCAAAAGGTCCTGGATGCCAGATCATGTTTTGCTTGTCAACCCAAGGGTGATAGCTGTCATGGAGGAATCTGCTACAGAAAGTGACATGATAAGATTTCCATGTTCAAGAGAGCACTCTGGGGGCAATGCAGAGAAAGATGGGCTGGAGACACCTGCATTTTGGACTGAAGGGCCAGTGAAGAGGCTACTGTAACCCTCCAGGGCGAGAGATAACAGGTGACTGAACTAGAAGTGGAGTGGGAGGAAGGACAAGGCATGTGCAGGGTGAATCAGTAGACTGAGTGGTAAGTGAGCAGGAAGCCTAGGTCCCGCATTCCGAGAGAGGATTGGGGCTTTTTGGGGACAGGGTAGGGGGCCACAATGTGTTAAATATTGCATATGCTGGTTTTGAACTGCACATGTAAGTATTGCATATGTTCACTGGTGGGAAAGCCAGGCTGAGGCATCCAGCAACCAGCTGGATATTTGAGGCAGGCTGAGTAAGAGGATCTGCATGACAAAAATTTACTTTTCTACACAACATGAAGCCCGAAGGAAAGTATTAAAAGAAAATGATTTTTATCAAATTCCACGGCAACATAGCAACAGCAGAACAAGCCATTATAGGTAGTAAATGTGGAAAGTCGCTGAATCATTTTAGAAGTAAGCAGTCCAAACTGGCTTTCAACAATCTTTCACCTTCCTTCCCTTCTTCCTTACTCAGTTTCTTTCTGGTCCCTCCTTTTCCTTCTTTCCTTCCTTTGTACAAGTAGCAGTTAAAATGGGGATGGAAGAAGCTCAGTTACCCGACGCAGGTGGCTGTCATGGACACGACCCAGGTTTGCAGCTTTGCAAAGGGGACTTGTTCTCACAAAGTGTGATGTAGCATGATGTGCTCTCCGTATACGACTGCCTGGACCTTGGAAGAGCAGTGCAGGAAACACCATTTCAAGATCCCATCCTCAACAACTCATAAGGACACAGCTTATACTTATGGGCTAGGAAAAAAAAATCTTTTTTTTTCTGCCATACTGTCAATATTGGTAGGGGGTAGGAGTGAACAAGGGATGGAGAAAGAAGTGAACACAGAGTAAGGGTGACTTCCACTCTTTGTCCTGTGTATTTCTCTATCATTTGCATTTTATTTTTATTAAAGATTTTATTTACTTATTTGAGAGAGAGAGAGAGACACCGAAAATGAGCATGAGCTGAGGGAGAGGGAGAGAGAGAAACAGTCTTCCCACTAAGCAGGGAGCCCAATGCAGGGTTTGATCCCAGGACCCCAAGATCTTAACCCAAGCTGAAGGCAGATGCTTAACCAATTGAACCACCCAGGCATCCCTCTATCATTTGCATTTTAAAAATAAGATCTCAATTAATGTAGTTTTTAAAAGTAAGAAATGAATATTCTTCTCTTACCTAAGTATCTCACGATGTACCCCCATTCCTCTGATTGAGACTTTGGCAAAATGAAAAACCACTGATTTCTGTATTTTGCAAAGGAGCCCATAATATACTTGAAAACATGATGAAGGTTTCCCCACAGTATTCTTTTCCAGAGTAAATAGCCAATAATTGGTTGTTTTTGCACAAGCTACCATATACTTCAAAAACCTCGAGGGCTACATTGCATGAATCTTTGTGGGGGCTTATAACTGGTAATGCCATGGGGCTCATTTTAAAGACAATTCTTATACCCACTTTCTTTAGAAGGCTAGATATTAATGAGGCAGAGGCAGAGATGAGCAGGAGGGAATCTCATGTGCTAAGAAATTACGTGTATAGGATATCTGCATGGAAATCTGGAAAGGGAGAATCATGATATGTGTGCACAGGTCACATGTCCCACTCTTTTCTCCCAAGTCTGTGAAGGAAAAAAAAATGGACTGGTTGGCATTCACTAACCTTTAATGATAGAGATTGTTGAAGCATACAATAGAGCATTCTAAACGGCAAACGGGAGGAAAACAGAATCTTGTTAAACTCCATAGGAGAAGGACACTTTAAGATCATCTATCTTGTAGGCTGCGGTACTAAAAATGTAAAGTGACCTCCCAAAGGAGATACCGAATAAAACGAAAAGAAAAAATGTTGGTGACATATTGATTAAACCTCGTGTGCTGCATATCTTTATTTGCTCCTCCAAATCCACCCCCATCCTTCTCCACCACGCTCTGCTCCACCAGACTGACAAGTATGAACAGCCAGAATGGGCTCCCCATTCTCTGGCCTCCCACTGAGGCCAATGGGAGCCTTGGCAGGGGTTCACAGGAAAGGAAGGGGAAGAGTCAGGGCATTTATAACTCTGCTCTCTCCCTGAAGGGTTGCTGAGAGGTGGCTCTGTCTCTTTTGCATGGTCTAGGCTCCCATCAAGAGACACACACACGCACCCTCTAAGTATCTCTCCCCCCAACTACCTCTAGTAACTGCTCCTTCCCCTTGTCTCTTTAGACCTAGGGTGGTAACAGCTCTTGTTATTAGTCCTAGAATACTACACTGACCCTTATGGTTTCCCTATAACCTGCTAATCCTTTGTCTCTTTTTTTTTTTTAATAAACATATAATGTATTATTAGCCCCAGGGGTACAGGTCTGTAAATCGCCAGGTTTACACACCCACAGCACTCACCATAGCACATACCCTCCCCAATGTCCATAACCCCACCACCCTCTGCCTACCCCCCTCCCCCCAGCAACCCTCAGTTTGTTTTGTGACATTAAGAGTCTCTTATGGTTTGTTTCCCTCCTGATCCCATCTTGTTTCATTTATTCTTTTCCCACCTGCCCCCCCGCATTGCATCTCCACTTCCTCACATCAGGGAGATCATATGATAATTGTCTTTCTCCGATTGACTTATTTCGCTAAGCATAATACCGTCTAGTTCCATCCACGTCGTCACAAATCTGCCCATCCTTTGTAAATATCCCCTTTACTTAATTTTTCTACAATCCTCCATTTTAAGCATGCCAATTTTTTTTTTTTTTTTTTTTTTTCCTGCTAAGACTCGGACTATGCTAGCAAAGGTAACTCTTAGTCAGGTCCTTGGTGTCCTGAAAGAAAGTTCTAATAACACCTGTCATTCTTTTTGCACTTTCTTTAAACTTACATCCTTCCTGGCATCTGATCTGTCTGGGATTTCCCTACCTCATGGTTCTTGATGGGTGACAGAAACCAACCCCTCCGGAAGCCCCATGCTCACTTTCCCAGCCTCCCCTGCAGCTAGGCTCAGATATGTGATCCAGGCTCAACCGACTGGATGGAGTTTGACTCCTGACATGACATGGGACAAGCAGGGACTGCAGAGAATCCATTTTGGCTGGAGCAGCAGTAGAACTGGGAGCTCCAACAGTTTCCAGAGGGAGCAGCGGAGTCTAGTGTCGGGCCTGGGCTGGTGCAGGTGGTGGGTCTGGTAGAACCTGTACCCAGCAGCAGCGGCCAATGGCTCCCTGCAAGGATTTTCTGTACTGCTCGACTACTGGATTCCCTCGCCGCTTCCCCACCCCGCGTCTGTCTCTGTGGACCTTCCAGAAGGCCTGTGAGTAACCCAACAGCCTTCAATTCATTTCTTTTTTTTTTTAAGATTTTATTTATTTATTTGACAGAGATCACAAGTAGGCAGAGAGGCAGGCAGAGACAGAGGGGGAAGCAGGTTCCCCGCTGAGCAGAGAGCCCCATGAGGGGCTCCATCCCCAAACCCTGAGATCATGACCTGAGCCGAAGACAGAGGCTTTAACCCACTGAGCCACCCAGGTGCCCCAATTCATTTCTTTCTTGCTTGAATGAGTCAGAGTTGTTTATATTGCTTGAAACTAAGAACTCCGCCTGCAAAAAAAAAAAAAAAGCCAAATCTTTTTGACTTAAAGATTTTGGCATCCTAAAAATTCTATCTCGTGTTAAGTTAAAAATAAATCCACATTTGAGCATTTCCTCTGTTTCGATGACTATGCTAGGTGTTACAAGGCTAATTAAGATTGACAACCAACAAGAAAAACACTCTAATGGAAACTTAGCTGTTGGAGTACAGATGCGGAAGTGATTAATCCTGCCTGGGAGGGTTTTAGACATTTCCAGATAGTGACAATTTCCAGGTAGTGAATTGGGTGGGTAAGGGATGGTGATGTGAAGTTACTTGGCGTGTCCAGAGAATGAAAGTGAGGTCAGAGTAACTGGTGTGGAGCAGAGCAAAGGGTCACTGGAGATGAAGCTGAGAAAGTGAACTAAGGGCCAGTTACAAATTGTCTGAATTTTATTCTCCAAGCAAGCAGGAGAAGCCATGCCATGGACTCTGAAAGATGGGTTGGAGAGAAGAATAGAAGCAAGAACCCCAGCTTGGTCTCACAAACGGCTATGACCACAGCAGAGGGAATGGGATTGAGAAGGAAGGCAGAGGTTTGAGAAACAGTTAGAGATGCAAGTGAAGTTTGCTGCTCTGCTGGCCATAGGGAGCCAAGGAGGATGCCAAGATGGTCTCAAAGTTCTAGCTTTTAGGAGTAAGTGGGGGCAACTCATCATGTAGTACTGGTTGGGTGTGGAGGGAGGAGAAAGCAGCACACCCAGATCTTTTAAGGATGTACGAATACAGGCATTTTCATATACCGGGATCTTGCCTCTAATCACTGCTCTGGACAAAGAAAGGATGGAGTTCCTTCAAACCTGGCTGCTATCACTTTATTTACCTGCTCTTCTTGGGACTATTATACTTGCTAGGGGTATACCACAGCCTTAAATTGCATGATCATCTGGGATGTTCGATGTTGGTAGTGAGGAAAACATTATTCCTTAGAAGGACTCAAAGTAAGCTATTTAATTCTTCCCACACTAACCTCTTTCTTCTTATAGGGTGCAAGTGTGACCAAGATCCACTTATCTAGTCCACTCCCAGACCCACACGAAAGCCACTGGGAGGTCACTGGACCACAGGGTCAACACTAGCCCTCTCCCTAGCTCATCTGCTGTTGACCTTCTGCATTCCATTCTTAAACCTGATTTCTCCTGCCAGATGCAATTCTGAGAGCTGACAGTTGCAAACTTGGCTTCCTGATACATCCTCTTTTATGTAAACTTATAAACTTCAAGAACATATTTGACTCTTTCCCCTGTGATACTAAGCCTCATTCTGGATAGCATTTTACCTTTGTTGTGAACAGTAAAGTTCTGCTAGTTGCATTATTGTTAAGAAGTGCATAGACATGGGGTCTGATGGATGGCACCTTTAGACTTGGATTCTAAGAAGGGACTACCACTGTGCACTTGGCTAAAGGAAACACATTTTACCAGTGAATGGCTTTCATTTATCTAATTCTCAGCCAGCACAAAAAGCTAAGGCCACGTAATAAGCACTACCCTACAATGCTACTCATTTCTGAAGGCACAAAACAATGACTGGTAGCTGTAGAAATGTTTTCTGGAAACCAAATATAAGAACAGCTTTGTTACTGCTTACCTACGGAAACCGAAGACACATAGTTCTTTATTCATTTTTGCTCCCTTCTTGAACAGTCGTCTATAAGGTGGTGTTATTCTCTACTAGACCATGAGCTCTTTTGAGGACAGAATCAGGTTCTAATCCATATGTAAACTGATATCATCTGGCAGAATGAATGTAACACGACAGGGACCAAATATTGGTTGCATTAATCAATCATACAAGGTGAGAGAACTCACACTGGATGGGGAGAGTTCCTCTCAGCCACGATAACTGCGCAAGTGAAATTGTTTTGCCACTGGCAGTACCAGAAGCAGAGTCAGTGACTATTATCACGGAATAGGGGAATTCCAAATGAATGGATAAATTAGACTCCTGGATAAGAAAGTAGTCATCAAGCCAACAGTGTCAGGATTTTTTTAAAGTCATAACCGGGCTATCTAAGCAATAAATTATAAAGGCTGAGCATGTGAATAAAACTTGATATTGTCATAAATTTTATGACAAAGTTAATCAGGTACATATTTAATGACATGCATAATTATTATCATGCAGCACTGTAATAGACATTCATAACAAGCAGTCCAAGACAATGCCTGTAAGAGTCTGTACTTGTGTTCAGCCAAGCCAACTGGTTGGCATTTTCCCTCTCCTTTTTAATTGTTAATTCTTTGTACCTACTATAACTATCAGTAGTGAAGGGCTTTTAGGATATATGAATAATTTAATCCTCAGTGCACAGACACAGAAACCCTTACTAAAGAGTCTCGGCAGCTTAGGCTCTCTGCACCTCTACCACCTTCTGAAGCATATGCGTGCTCTGCCCACAGCGACACCTCAATGTATTCCCACTCTAATGGCAGGATCTCTGCCTTTATGAAACAAAGAAACTAAAGAAAACCTCTGTGACCTGAAGGGGTACACTGGACTTGTTGGCATATAACAACCCTCATCTTGAGGCTCTCACCAGTGATGAAAGGGAATTTGTGGTTAAGATCGTTACTCCTTAGCCCTCAGGGCATGGGGCAGTCCTGCTGAGGTGCTCCCAGAGGTGGCAATGGGCTGTCCACAGTGCTAAGTGACTTATGAATGGCCCCTCTGACAGTTTTCTTTCCCTTGTTTCACTTCTCCACTCTCTCACCAGTGCCTCATGGAGTCAGCTTGCATATATGTCCCTTGTGCCCGAATCCTTTTCTCCAGGTTTGCTTCTGTCCCCCAGATAGTATTCTGTCTTACTTTGGGGCTGCAAGTCGGATACATTGCCGTTCTCTAATGGCTTTCCTACTCTACACACACACACACACACATACACACTCTCTCTCTCTCTCTCTCACCTATCCTTTCTGGACACAGCCATCTGCTAAAGAGCTGTGCCATAAGTCTGTGCTTCTCCTGAGAGCAGCTCTTCTCATGTCATGGGATCCAGGAAGATGAAAGAATGTGTGATTATTAACAGGATGGAGAATGCTCTCGGGGTTCTTGACAAGTTGGAAGGGGGTAAGGGCAAGAGTCCACCTGGCTCAGCAGAGATGGGAAGAAAGAGAGAAAGAGAGAGAGCGCATGTGAAAGCAGGAGCTTCTCAGGTGCTGATCTGCAACAAGTATGCAGTCCATGTGTCTTCGGGTAATAGGTCTCCGGTGGTCCCGACATCTAGACCAACTCCCAGCTGATTCTTCTCAGGGAGGAAACCAGGACAGTCCAGAGACTTTCATTCTGCAGTTAAAATTTTGGCACAAGCAGCTTGATGAAGTCACGAAAGCACATTCATGCTAAAGTGTAAATGACTCAGAGTTTCTTTTCTATTTTTATGGTGGGGAGATGCTGATGAGCAGAAGGATACTAATGAACAAAAAGGAGAAGAAACATCCCTGTCGAATAAAAGCCAGAGCAGGGGGAAGGTAGTGGCGACCAAGACAAAGCACCCCTGTTACATCCGGCCAGCACTACCTGTTCCAACTCTGGGGGGGCGGGGTGGGGACAAACAGATGCCATGTGTAGAGGTCCGCCATCCCTGCTGCAGTAGGGTGCAATTCAGAGGGATACAAAGACCACAAAATGTTTCCATCCAAACTAGAAAGACCAATATATAGAACACACCCTCGCCAGGGGTCAGAAGAAACCTGAGGAGCTGCACTGTTGAAGGAAAGACGACCATCTGGTACAGAGTTTATAGACCAGTGCCACTGTTCATTACCCTGTCATTTGGGATAGGTCACTAGAAATCTCTGGACTTCAGTTTTGCCATCTGTAAAATAATAATAATTCTGCCCATACTGCATATTGGTGATGAGGCCCATGGGATGCATGTCTGGAGGAGATGGGCTGCATAATGGTTAGGACCAACACCTCGGGAGTCTGGCTAGTCAGGTGGAAACCGCACATTCCAGCAGGGCCCTGGGAGGCTTTGGGCAATCTATTTACCTGCGGTTTCCTCATCTGCAAAATGAGACTTAAAAAATAATTGTTAAGATTATTCCAGTGATAGATTAAAACATGGCATGTAGAGAATTTAGCCTGGTACTTGGTACTTATAGTAGCTGCTAAAAGCAATATGTAAAATAGACAGTATGACAAGGATGTTTAAGGTGCTGAGGATAAACCATTGTTGCAAGTCCTGAGTCCAGAGGGTGAAAATCAGAGCACAAGGAGGTAACTGACTTGAATATGTAAGTGTGGTATGCTTCTCTTTGCTCTGGACACCGTGGGCGTACCCTGCAATTGACACTTGTTTAGTTGCTCAACTAGCTGTCATAAGGCCTAGCATTTAGTTCTAGTTATCAGATTATTTGTTTTGAATGGTATTTGAATTACCACGTTCTAGATTCTTCTGGTTGGTAAAGTCTCCTTTGTATTTTGTGAAGAGGCTAAAATTGGTGTATGTATATGTATACCCATATATATATATACACACCAATTTTAGCCTCTTATATATGAGTATATATATATATATATACACACATACACACACACACACCAATTTTAGGCTCTTATATACCAATATAAATTGGTGTGTGTGTGTGTATATATATATACACATATATATATAACACTGGTGGGTGCAAAGGTGGGGATAGGAAGGGGGCAAGAGAGTAAAGGAATTCTTGTTAAGCAATGAGAAAGAAACATTCGTATCTCAGTGAGATTTTTAAAATTTGAAACTTTAATCTTTGAAATGACAAGGTAATATAAATTGATCCACAAATAAACTCACTAGGTCATCAAATGCAGTTAAATCCCCAATTGGTAAGAGCAGTGAGTACAATTTACACATTTAAGTCCATTGGCTCACCTGGCATGGTGTCAATTTACTTCTCAGTAAAGTCAATACCAGTTTTGTAAAAGGACATATCTATATATGTATACATACATATATATATGATTTTATTTATTTGACACAGAGAGAGAGACAGCGAGAAAGGGAACACAAGCAGGGGGAGAGGGAGAGGGAAAAGCAGACCCCCCCTGTAGAACAGGGAGCCCAGTGCGGGGCTCAATCCCAGGACCCTGGGATCATGAGCTGGGCCCAAGGCAGACACAATGACTGAGCCACCCAGGCGCCCCTAAAATTGGTATATTGATTTATAGAATAGGTGTGTCATTTTTCATAAAACCATGGTTCACTATAACATGGTACCTGTTGGAAAAGACTTCTAAGGGCAACTGGACTTTGGGGAGAACCAATAAATAGAAGAGATAGGACACCGTTTTAGGTATTTTTCCTTATCAGATCATTCTGCTTTAAACATTCTGGTTTAAACTGCTGCCATTCTCTTTCCTCCTACTTTGTTAAATAAATGCCCGAGTACATTTTTAATTTACAGAGTTGGTTAACAAAAGAAAATGTAATTTGATAGCCAAATTCATATTAAGAATTATACACTAAGAATTTATAAAATGCATAAACTAAATATGTACACACTTTTTTTTTTCTTTTGTACAAGTATGCTCATTTCTGCTTTACTCCCAGGCACATTCTATCATGCTTAGGTCCTCACATAATATGAAGATAAGGCAGACGCATTTTTAGGAAGCAAAACAAGAGTAAAACAAAAACACACCTTAAGCAAAATCTTACGCATCTCATATTAATTATTAACCAAGTTTTAAATTTTAATAAATTCAGAACGTTCAAAGTTTAGATGTCTGGGTGTTTCTACCCCAAAATGTGATCTCTGAGGGACTTCCATGTCTGTGTAATACAATGATCACAAGACACTTTCCAAAATCACTCATCTGAATACACCACATGAAGAAAGGTCATATTCTATCTTGTTCGAAACCTGTAGGAAAATGAGCTTGGTATTTATAAGATGAGGCTTTCTGAGTAGTGTCATAGACATGTCAAGCCAATCAGCTTGCAAATGTAAAAGGAACACTGGTGGGTGCAAAGGTGGGGAGGAGAAGGGGGCAAGAGAGTAAAGGAATTCTTGTTAAGCAATGAGAAAGAAACATTCGTATCTCAATGAGATTTTTAAAATTTGAAACTTTAATCTTTGAAATGACAAGGTAATATAAATTGATCCACAAATAAACTCACTAGGTCATCAAATGCAGTTAAATCCCCAATTGGTAAGAGCAGTGAGTACAATTTACACGTTTAAATCCATTGGCTCACCTGGCACGGTGTCAATTTACTTCTCAGTAAAGTCAATACCAGTTTTGTAAAAAAAATATTGGTAAATTGTATATTTATGTGTAGGTGTCATCATGCAACCTGGCACAGAGTAAGCATTCTTCCTGGGATTAAGAAATTTGGATGGTACAGGGGGCCTGGGTGGGTTCAGTCTTTCAAGCGTCTGCCTTCGGCTCAGGTCAGGATCACAGAATCCTGGGATTGAGTCCTGCATCAGGCTCCTTGCTGAGTAGGGAGCCTGCTTCTCCTTCTCCCACTGCCCACCCCCCTGCTCATGCTCCTTCTCTCTCTCAAATAAATAAAATCTTTAAAAAAAAAAAAAAGAAAGAAAGAAATTCGGATGGTGTGAACATTAGAAAAACAATGCCTTATTGTTAAGCTGTGACCAAGACTGAGGCATGTCAGTGTTACTTTCATCCACTAAAAGGTTAAAACCTAAATAATAAAAGATAGTTGCAGTACCAGTAACATTTCCCAAAATGTCAGATCACAAAAGTATCACTTACATAATTGCTTGTAGTTTATTCCTTTGCTTTCCTCTTTTCTCTGTGCATCTTTGTAACATTTTTTTTTAAAAGTGGAACTATAATTGTTGTCATGTGAACAGCTGTAGAAATGATTAACAGGTATGGAAAAACATAACAGGAATGCCAATAATCTGTTTCTGGCAGTAATATATATGGAACACTATTTAGGAACCCAAGAAGAGAAAGAAGCAACAAGGGAGAAAGGTTTATCATCGTAAAAACTAAACCTCATTCCTCCATAGAAAAAAAAAAAAAGATTTCATATTTAAAGTCAGTGAGAGCTAACTCCTATCTAGAAACACTCCCCCACATCACTGCAGTCAGCAGGAGTGCCTTGCTGGAGGGGCAACATTGCAGGACAAAGTGGACAGGATTTTGGAGCCAGGGAACAGAAAATAACCCACCTCTGCCACCTTGGGCAGATCAGTTTAATTCTGCCAGGCTACATTTTGACATCCAAAAATTGGATATAACTACCTAAAAGCCTTATATGAGGTGAATATATGTTTCTCTGTGAAAGGTTTGTTGGTTTTTAAATAGAGAACACTGTGTAAATGCAGGCTATTGTTTTGTAATGCCAATTGTCAAATATACTGCTTAATTCTATCCAACTATACAAACCAGTATAGGTTCCTAATGGTCTTTTCAACAGTCAAAGATCTATGAATAGAGTGATTTTCCTAATGGGATTAACCTGATGTTTTTCTTAAACTTGTAACCTTGAGCCCACCCTCCAAAACAATGCTTTGACTATAGCAATGCACATAATAAAGGATATCCTAGCTTCTAAGATGTCACACATTCTTCTCCAAAGAGAACTACTCTTGAAAGAGATATGTTTTGGAAAGAAAAGACTTCTACTTCTAATTATAAATGATTTGTTGATAAATGCAAATCATAGTCCCAGAGGCATTCCTGCAGGCATTCTCACGTGTAATTTGCAAGTTTAAGGAAGAGGGTTAATGTCCTGATGAGACCAATGCACCTTATGTCTATTTTAATACTGTTAAAGGAAATTCCCTTCTAGGCATTTAAGAAAACTGCATCAAAATAAGTTCGAGAATGGGAAAACACCAAAACTGTAAAGAAGGTAAAAATAATTGTTATCTCAACCAAAGATAATAATCAATCAACATGCTGATATATACTCTACTGGTCATCTTCTATAAATACATCTTCTAAAAATGCATCCTGTAAATATAATTTTGCACCTGGTTTCTTCCTATTGAGTATCAAATAGACTTTTCAGGAGCAATTGTTTGGAAACTGCCTCAAGTACATAAGGAAATATGTTTCAATTGAAATTATTCAGTGGCCAATGGAAATATCATGAAAAGTTCCTAATTTTTCTCATCTCATTGAATAGAAACAATGTTCTCATTTCTTTTTTTTTTTTTTTAAAGATTTTTTATTTATTTATTTGACAGAGAGAGATCACAAGTAGGCAGAGAGGCAGGCAGAGAGAGAGGAGGAAGCAGGTTCCCTGCTGAGCAGAGAGCCCCATGTGGGACTCGATCCCAGGACCCTGAGATCATGACCTGAGCAGAAGGCAGCGGCTTAACCCACTGAGCCACCCAGGCGCCTACAATGTTCTCATTTCAAAGGAGTAGGAATAACCAAACTGATTTAGGACTCTACTTATCTTCTAGTTAAAAAAAAAAAAAAATGTAGCCCCATCTGGCAACAATATTATGGGGAACAAAAGAAACAAAAGAAGAAGTAACCATCTAAATTTACACCAGGGTCATTTCTTCAGGCGACCAAAGCCCATCTATTTCCCAACTCCATGCTTCAGGCTTAAAATGGATTTCTCTGAGGCAATGACAGAATTTTTGCTAAGTGACTAGGATATAAACACCCTTTTGGTTGCACAGTGAGACATATGCTCTAAAGAAAAATGGTTCAAAATAGGCAAGTGGGTTTCTCTAGAATAAATGAGAGCCCTTGTAGGCAGCTTCTTCTTCAGAGCCTCAGTCTGCATTCACTTGGTAACTCTGCCTTCTCCACGGGCAATGGCAGCACACTGTTTTCATGATTCCTTACTCTAATGAACTGCTATAAATTTTTTTTCAGTATTCCAGAGAGCCCTAACTTCAGCCTTTAGGCAATGCTGAGGAGGCACCCTATATTCTAGACTCACCTTTTGCAAGGTGTACTCTCAGCATTGTGGGAGATGTCCATGGGAGAATATTCTATTTAAAGAACTACTGTCCTAGCATAATACAAAAAAATCACTTATGAAGATGCAAGAGACATGGAAAGCTCTCAGTTATGTTTACACAAGCACAAAGTCAGAGCCTCCCTTCCCTATTTCCTAAGGGGGTAGGGAGGAGCCTACTCAGTTGGGAGGAAGGACATAAAAAAAGTATTCATGTAGTCCTTAGAGTGGGAAGACTGAGGCTCCTCCCAAGGGGAAGTATACATTCACTTCCTGAGCGCAAGAATGTGCAGTAAGGTCAGACAGGCATTGACAGAAAGGGGGGAGGGAAGAAGGAAGACCTTAGCGGGAGAACAATCTCCATGCCCCTATTTTTTACCTCAAGCACAGATATCCAATTCTTCTCTTAGCATTTTTTAAAATGGAGTATCTTTAAAACAAGGAATATTTAAAGGGCACATTAAATTTTATTTTTAAAACTTTTCATAGACTAAAAATAAGTAAACCACTCTCAATTGACAAAATGTGCCGATGCAACATAATAAATACCTTCACTTTTCATTTATAGGCAGCCAGATTCATAGTCTTTGAAGTCCCTTGAATTTCAAAATTGAAAAGACAACATAAATTTATAATGTATATGATTTTCTGATTATATTTTGAGATAGAAATGAGAAAAAATTTTAATGTCATTTAAAAAAATAGCCAACTCCTGAGTTGGGATATTTCAAGATATTTCACACACACACACGCACACAAAACTGTAGGCTCATAATTGTGTGCATCAATGAGATGGGGACAATTTAGCTTTACTTATGGTGAAAAGAACATGGTTGTCACAAAATCAAATTTCTTCCCAGATATCTTCCAGGGCAGGAAGTCTTCTGTTTTATTCACTAATAAATTCCTAATCCCCACAATAAATACTTGTCACATGTGGGTGGCCAAAACACATTAGGTGAATTAATAAATAAATATTGAAAATATAAGTTTGGTGCATGATGTGTTTGTGAACCTGCGTCAATTGTGTATATTGTTACTGGAGTATATAAATTGTCCTTGTTTAAAATATGTGCATAAGGACTTTCAATGGAATATATATATGCAGTATAGACATTTTAACAATGTTTATTCTTCTGATCATGAGCATGGAATGGTCTTCCATCTTTTTGTGTTTTCTTCAATTTCTTTCATGAGTGTTCTGTAGTTCCTTGAGTACAGATCCTTTACCTCTTTGGTTAGGTTTATTCCCAGGTAACTTATGGTTCTTGGTGCTATAGTAAATGGAATCGATTCTCTAGCTTCCCTTTCTGTATTTTCATTGTTAGCGTATAAGAAAGCAACTGATTTCTGTACACTGACTTTGTATCCTGCCATATTACTGAATTGCTGTATGAGTTCTAGTAGTTTGGGGGTGGAGTCTTTTGGGTTTTCCATATAAAGTATCATGTCACCTGCTAAGAGAGAGAGTTTGACT